>NC_083761.1:1171700-1181700 GCF_963514075.1 Conger conger | reverse complement strand
CTCCTGGTGACACTGGGTTTATACTCCTGGTGACACTGGGTTTATACTCCTGGTGACGGTGACACTGGGTTTATACTCCTGGTGACAGTGACACTGGGTTTATACTCCTGGTGACGGTGACACTGGGTTTATACTCCTGGTGACACTGGGTTTATACTCCTGGTGACACTGGGTTTATACTCCTGGTGACACTGGGTTTATACTCCTGGTGACGGTGACACTGGGTTTATACTCCTGGTGACACTGGGTTTATACTCCTGGTGACACTGGGTTTATACTCCTGGTGACAGTGACACTGGGTTTATACTCCTGGTGACACTGGGTTTATACTCCTGGTGACGGTGACACTGGGTTTATACTCCTGGTGACACTGGGTTTATACTCCTGGTGACACTGGGTTTATACTCCTGGTGACACTGGGTTTATACTCCTGGTGACAGTGGCACTGGGTTTATACTCCTGGTGACAGTGACACTGGGTTTATACTCCTGGTGACGGTGACACTGGGTTTATACTCCTGGTGACGGTGACACTGGGTTTATACTCTGCGCCACTGGAGTGCGTTTATACTTCCTGCTCAGGACACCCACCACAGTCTGTATTGGATGACAATAGAATGTTCATGAACGTTCTGCAATTCCAGACCGGCGACACTCTATCTGGACTATAAACAGGCTGAACAGAAAGAGAGGGAGAGAGAGAGAGAGGGGGGAGAGAGTGAGACACGGGGGGGGAGGAGGAGAGATGAATGGAGTGTGTTATATCCAAAGGGCAGGACTGGGATAAAAGAGAAAATGTTGTGCACGGTGGCGTGCCCCACAGGGGTCTGATTAAATTAGACCCCATCCAGCAGCTAACGTGCTAAACGTGCTAAATCCAATAACCTCGGCACATCCTCTGGCGCTGGCTGTAATGAGGTTCCTCACGCCCCGCAGCCCGCCAGCGCCCCCTACTGGCCGAGGCAGCCCGCGGAGCGGCCAGAGAACACGCCTCCACCTGCGGCATGCTGGGACACGGCTCCTTCCTCTCGCTCATCTTCCTCTCCTCTCCTCTCCGCGCTCCTGACTGACGCGAGTCCGATCGAGCTCCGCCGTCTTTAACCATCCCAGCCCCTTCAATGTTCCTGCAGGAGCTAGAAGTAGCAGTTATGAATTCCCAATCTTTCCTTTGAGCAAAGAAACATCAGCGCATCCTTCGCGTATAAACAATCGACCTGTGGCTCCACCTCTCCTCATCTGTCACGTCTGTAATTTGACGTGGCTTCACACTGACACTTGAAACGGTGAAACATTCCCTTTGATCTCATTGTGGCTACACTGGGACTTGAACCACCAACCTACCAGGTCCCAGTCATGTAACTTAGCCGCTAGGCTACAGGCACATTAGCCGCTAGGCTACAGGCACATTAGCCGCTAGGCTACAGGCACATTAGCCGCTAGGCTACAGGCACATTAGCCGCTAGGCTACAGGCACATTAGCCACTAGGCTACAGGCACATTAGCCGCTAGGCTACAGGAACATTAGCCACTAGGCTACAGGCACATTGTACTGGCTGCTGAGCACCTACACTGTATTTAGTCCTCTCTTATTTAGCAGGCTGGTAGCATCTTTCATGTTTGTCTCTGGGCTTGTTTATATTGTGTATTTCACTGATACTACAGAGCGGGGGAAGGGTGTTTTCCCTCAGACTGTGTACAAAATGGAATATAATCCTTTTGGGAAATTAATTCATTCAGCCTGTTTATTGCCTCACTGTTTTACACGTTTTCCCACCATTAACACCACTCTCTGGGGGCCAGTTTCACCCGACAGTTTATTCTTCAGCTCCAACAAAGGGAGTGACTGGAACCGAACTGTTCAGCATTACTGTCAGACAGCACAACCCTCATCAGCATTACTGTCAGACAGCACAACCCTCACCAGCATTACTGTCAGACAGCACAACCCTCATCAGCGTTACTGTCAGACAGCACAACCCTCACCAGCGTTACTGTCAGACAGCACAACCCTCACCAGCATTACTGTCAGACAGCACAACCCTCACCAGCATTACTGTCAGACAGCACAACCCTCATCAGCATTACTGTCAGACAGCACAACCCTCACCAGCATTACTGTCAGACAGCACAACCCTCACCAGCATTACTGTCAGACAGCACAACCCTCACCAGCATTACTGTCAGACAGCACAACCCTCACCAGCATTACTGTCAGACAGCACAACCCTCATCAGCATCACTGTCAGACAGCACAACCCTCACCAGCATTACTGTCAGACAGCACAACCCTCATCAGCATCACTGTCAGACAGCACAACCCTCACCAGCATTACTGTCAGACAGCACAACCCTCACCAGCATTACTGTCAGACAGCACAACCCTCACCGCTATAGTGTGTGAGCAATGTGGCATCCTGAGGAACGGCTGGTCGTTTATCCGTCATGCGTTCTCAAAACAATACTCCATGATCAAGGACACTTGCCTCTGAGCCTCTTGCGTCTCCAAGAAGCATTTAAAGGGGATTCAAATGTCCTTAGAGATCAGCAGACCTTTATTAAAAATAATTATTCATAATTAATACATTTAAAAAAAGGGAAGGGGTTATCAGAAAAACGGTAGAGTCGAAGGAAATGTATTATAAACTCGCCGTCAAATTGAAATCAATCAGATCAGACGTTTATATTGTCCGGTCGGGACCACAGACCAGTACAAATAATTAGAAAGCCCGACATTCTGGTCCAAAAGTGGGCATCTGGCAGCCCTGTCCCCAAAGCTGTGCAGGTGCCCGCAGGTGAGCAGCTGTTGTTAGCGGAAGCCTGACGCCCCGCAGTCCGAGGCTCCAGCCCGGCTCCTGCTGTCTGACCTGCGGGGTGGAGGAGCCCCTGGATCACAGGTGAGTGTAAAAACATGCTGGAAAACAGGTCACAGGTGAGCAGGTCACTGCCTTACATTATATTACATTTATTTATCAGATGCTTTTCTCCAAAGCGATGCACAATACCGTATGTGCATAACGACAATTAGAGCTTCTACAGAACAGGTCCGATCAGGTCCAATTCACACAGAGAATCGGTTGTCTGCAGCCATGAACAACAAGACTAGTACACATGGTAAACAGGCCAGGCCAGTGAGTGTGAGAGGTGTGTGTGTGTGTGTGTGTGTGTGTGTGTGTGTGTGTGTGTGTGTGAGAGAGAGAGAGAGAGAGAGAGAGGTGTGTGTGTGTGTGTGTGAGAGAGAGAGAGAGAGAGAGAGAGGTGTGTGTGTGTGTGTGTGTGTGTGTGTGTGTGTGTGTGTGTGTGTGTGTGTGTGTGTGTGTGTGTGTGTGTGTGTGTGTGTGTGTGTGTGTGTGTGTGTGTGTGAGAGAGAGAGAGAGAGAGGTGTATGTGTGCCATGTGTGCTCTGCTCTCATAGGAACATGCCAGAATGCAGGTCACTCTGTGAGTGGCTCAAACGTCCCTTCACGCGGTGTCCAGAAAGACAGGAACCCGAAATCTCTGATCCCAGGGCCCTCACAGGAGCCAAACAGCCACTGAACTCTGTCCCCCTCAGGGTCAGAGCCCTCTGCTGGTTTCCATGGCAGCCCGCCCCCTCCACCCACCCCCCCAGCAGTTTGACCCCCCGTGTTTCACGAACGTAAACAAAGCAACTCTTGCAGATAATTACAAGCCGCCCCACTTCCCTGGAGCTGGTGGGGGGAGCCAGTAATGGAGAAACGCCAAGGCCAAGGGTGTGTGTGTGTGTGTGTGTGTGTGTGTGGGGCTGCTGTCTAAGGCAACTTGCCCTACCCAACCTCTCTAAATGTATATGTAAATAAAAATGTGTTGGGATTGGGTTGTCAATCTGTTTTCAGGGTTTGGAAACCCTGCCCCACCTGCCCTAACACCCTACTGAAGTCACTGCCATCAGCTGATCTCACACCTTATACATCAGGTGAGGGTTTGTGCCACGGAGAACCAAGTGGCTTTGTGCAATGGTTCATTTTATGTATTTTACGTAACCTTTTTTAAAAACACATTTATTTTTATTTGTATTATTGAACACACAAACGGAAAACAGCCGGCTTATTGAGTCTCGCTGCGAATCTCACACAATGGAGACGCCTGCGCCAGGCTGCTTCTGCTCGGAGCTGTGTTTTTTTTTTTTGAAACGGTGTGCAGTATTTCTGCGAATTGTTTTTCCGCGCAGATTTCCAGTTTCTCTCTGCGCAGGAGTTAAATGGAAGCAGCTGTTCCGGGTTCAGGGCCGGGTAGTAATTGGTAATAATAATAATTGGTAATAATTGAATCAGTCTAGTTTGCTTCATCTCCACCGACTGAATTTGCTCTGGTTCACCTGAGACAGGTATTAAATAGTTTAAGTCCTACCCGAAGGCTAATCCGTTTTGTTTAGTTAGCCAGTCGTTTCTGCTTCCCATTATTTCACAAGAGTTCAGCATAATAATCTTTTAAGAATAATTTAAAATATGTTTTTGCTTCCCTCTGGAAAATGTCCCTTGCGAAGCAACCAATGTGGGGTTTCCATTTTCGTTTTATTAGTTTCGTTATTTCGACCTCGTCAGGTGCTGCTGTTGTTCCACTTTTAATTAGTTCGGTCGCACTGTTTTGCGCGTCCTACGGATTCACCGGAAGATGTGACGTTCTGTTCTTAGAACTTCTTAGGTATTTTTTAATGTTCAGTTTATTTCGCATTTGAATTTTCAACGTTTAATGTGTATACTCGTGTTTATTTCTGGTTTGTTATAACGTGTGAATTCAAAGTAATGCACGTTTGAGAACTCACTTGAAGCGTTCTTGAACTGCGTTGGCTACTGGGATTGTAAAAGGAATAAAAAGTTTCTTCTCATAAGAAAAAAAAAAAAACAGTTTCCCCGGTTCAGACTTCATGCTGACCAAGCAGGAGAACGACTGATGTACCAATACGCCTTCTGTAGCGTTCAGCCTTCAGAAACTGCATCTTTAAAGTTTTTAAGACGCTGCCCGTCTTGGAAACCTCCGTCGCCCCTGGCAACTCAGACAAGCTGGATGGCGCGCGGAGTTATTCCGCGACGCTGCTGATCGGCTCCGCAGCGCCACCCAGCTGCAGAATATTTATGTATTTATTCTGCTAAATACTGTATCTTTATTTTAAACAATGTCTAAACTGTACTTAATTGTATTTAATGAATTTAATGAACTATAAAAAGCAAAGCAATTTAAATGATTTAGAACTGAGCTGCTTCACTTCAAACGTGGTAGGCGATGTTCAACAGATTTTTTTACGCATGTCAACTCATATCTATGAACAAAAGACTAATTTGAGAGATTAGTATGTTCATTATGACATTACTACGGTGTCTGATTGTAAGTTCTTAAAGATTAAGCGTGCTTAGACAAGTAGTTTTTTTCCAATCATTCCCACTTTAACCCCCCCCCCCTTACAGGTACACCACACACACGCACACCACACACACACCACATGCGCACACACACACACCACACACACACACACACACACACACACACCACATGCACACACACACACGCACCACAAACACACCACATGCACACACACACCACAAACACACCACATGCGCACATACACACACACACACACACCATGCACTCACACCACATGCACACACACACACGCGCACAAGTCTTTCCTATTTTCTGTTGCTTTTGGGCAAGATTTGGGGGCAGATGTGGGGTATCTGCCACATACCCCACATCTGCCCCCAATACCCCACATCTGCCCCCCAATACCACCATCCTGCCCCCAATACCACCACATCTGCCCCCCAATACCACCATCCTGCCCCCAATACCCCACATCTGACCCCAATACCACCACATCTGCCCCCAATACCCCACGTCTGCCCCCAATACCACCATCCTGCCCCAATACCACCATCCTGCCCCCAATACCCTCACATCTGCCCCCAATACCACCATCCTGCCCCAATACCACCATCCTGCCCCCAATACCACCATCCTGCCCCCAATACCCCACATCTGCCCCCCCACACTGTACCTGTCCACACTGTGTGTCTCTCTCTTCTGTTCGGTCACTAAGTGCTTATTTTATTATTGCTTCATTTAAAATGGGATTTCTTCATAAAGAAACTGATGACAAAAAAGGAACATTTATTTTATCTAAACGAAAGTATAGCAAATTATAATGTATTATTATTATTATTATTATTATTATTATTATTATTATTATTATTATTATTATTATTCATGATGATTTACTCACTCAATATTGAGTGATCCTTTATTGACACTTTTAACATTAATGTCATGTGTTTTCTTCTTCCATGTGTTTTTCATTTATAAGTGGAATTAATGATCCTTTGCAGCATAATTCAGCTTAAATTACAGATTTTAGGTAATGAAGATCAATGTCGTATCAATTTTAAAGACACAGTCGTGTCTTCACAATTTTTCATACATCTAAAATAAACTCGGAAATATTCCTACGCAAACAGGAAAACAGCCCTGTTTTCAACCAAGATGCGTCTGAGCCGGTAACATAACATCGTACTACCCTGACGGTTATTTGGATCGTTTCTGATGAGATGATATTCCCCGTGGAGCTTCCGCAGTTTAATTATATACAGCACTGCCGCTGTAGGTGTTCGGTCAGAATTGAGATCCTAATCTATTCAGCGAAACTACTTTGTTTTATTTCCAGAAAAGATAACTTTAACAGTTCAGACTCAATATTATTAGAGATTCATTTTAATTATAAGACCTTTCATAAATATATAATTTTGCAGCAGTGTTGTCTTGTCTGTTACAGTTTGGGGAAATGTTCAGTAAGTCTTAAAGGACCGTAGTTAAAGCCATTTAATAATTAGTCTACTTTAAGTGAAAGTACAAGTCTTGAGTTATTTGTACTATGGTCGCTTTCTTCATAAATCCAGAAATCAAACGCGAGCTCCGATAAAGCTCGCGTTTTATATTATTTTTGATACTTTGTTCTCCTTGTCACATGTTACCACGCGACGTAGCCTGTAGCGGAAGTAAAATATGATTTTATTGGAACATAATTTCTAAGAGAAAAAATGGGTGCAGAATAAATATGCGATTTAAAATGTGATTGAGAAGGTGTCTAATTATTGGTATGGCACAGAAAGACGAGTAGACGATAAAGCCTCCAGCGAAAATGATCCTGAAGATGAAACGAGAAGTCACACCACGCGTAGGCATACTTTCTGATGAATAGTTTCCTCCCCCACCCTAACCCCCCAACACCAGGCGGAGAAAAATAATAATTTAATAACTAACAGAGCCAAACGTTGTGCTAAAACCCCTGTGTTGCTTGGCGCTCTTCCCCACGATATAAAAATAAATCAAGCTGGTTTTCCAAATGTTATCGCCCGCGCGGCGCGGCGCGGTCTTCGCTGCACAGATTGTGCCCGCCGAAGAATCTCCGACGCGAAGCTCCGGTTATTTGCATGTATATTAAACCCATTTGCACCAGCTTATTAACACGTACACCTTCAGGCCCTCCGGGAGCCGAGCTTCGCTACCCCGCGCCGGCCCCAGAATGCCAGGCTTGGAGGAAAACAATGTATTATCGATATTATCCAAAGTTTTTCCACTTTTAATTCGCAACTTCGCAAGAGGAGTTGTGCTCCAGAAACAGTCATTCCAACCCGAGTGATGTCTGTTTATCTTACGGTATGTCTAGATCACCCTGTTGTGGTGAAGTTGTGTTGCTGACTAGGAACATTTTGATTAGGTGTGGAATGTGAATGAAATAAAAATGACACATATCTATAATAATAATTCTGTTCATAGCGGTTTTTTCTCTGCGTGCATCTATCCATACAGATTCACTATGCCCAGACTATTCACTATCCCTGTTGATAGATTGCTGCAGATGCCTTAAAAAAGTAATACCCCAGCCCAGAAGTTTCTGTAACCAAATCCAGAAGGTACGCCCCTGTGCCACACAGCTCCCTTTATATCATTTCTGACGCTGGTCCACAGAATTGTGCTGAAAATAGTGAAAATGGATAAATCTTCATCAAAGCCTCGTCTTGCACCTGTGTCATGTGATGGTGTGGGCGGGTTCTGACTCCGGTGGCTGTGACACCGATATCTCGGTACAGCTCGGTACGCTCTTTGCCTAAACCTTTGTGTATGTTTCTGAAAGTCTGTGCAGAATGCTGAATATGAGGTGCAAATGTGTGGCACTGAATGTGGAGAGTGAGAATATTTGTAAAACTTGAGTGTGTGTGTGTGTGTGTGTGTATGTGTGTGTGTGTGTGAGCGTTCGTGTGCGTGTGTATGTGTGAGTGAGTGAGTGAGTGAGTGAGGGAGTGAGTGAGTGTGTGTATGTGTGTGTGTGTGTGTGTGAGCGTTCGTGTGCGTGTGTATGTGTGAGTGAGTGAGTGAGGGAGGGAGGGAGTGAGTGAGTGTGTGTATGTGTGTGTGTGTGAGCGTTCGTGTGCGTGTGTATGTGTGTATGTGTGAGTGAGTGAGTGAGTGAGGGAGTGAGTGAGTGTGTGTATGTGTGTGTGTGTGTGTGTGCGCATGAGTTATAACACAGATCAGGTTTCAGAGGTGTTCAACATGTGCTGGACCGCATATTCCTGACCTATCAGAGGACACTAACACAGTGATGAGGTTGGCCTGAGAGATAATGACACAATACATACTCACTGAGCTTTATAAGGCATCTATTAGACTTCTGAAGTCTTCTGCTGCTGTAGCCTATCCACTTAGAGGTTTTGTGCGTTGTGTGTTCAGAGATGCTCTTCTGCATACCACTGTTGTAATGTGTGGTTATTTGCATTACTGTCTCCTTCCTGTCAGCTTTGACCAGCCTGGCCCTTCTCCTCTGACCTCTCTCATTAACAAGGTGTTTCTGCGCACAGAACTGCTGCTCACTGGATGTTTTTTTTGGGGTTTTTTTTGCACCATTCTCTGCAAACTCTAAAGACTGCTGTGTGTGATCCCAGGAGATCAGCAGTTTCTGAGATACTAAAACCACCCTGTCTGGCAACAACTCCACTGTCAAAGTGACTTGGATCACATTTCTTCGTCCATTCTGACATTTGGCTTGAAAATTTTTTATGCTCAGCTCTCACACAACAAAAGTTTTTTAATTCACAGTGGGACAGGGGGCTCGGTGCCAGGGGTTGGAGGGGGCGGGGGGGGGCGGGGGGTGGGCAATGTGTGGCATCTGGGGCGGGGGAGGTGGGGCTACAGGCTCCGAGGGGGGGGGTTTGGAGAGGCGGGGTGGCGGTCTCACTCCCGCCCACGATGGGCACAACGCCAGGATCCTCCAGGGAGCGACAGCATAACCCCCCCTCCGTAAAAACAGCCCCCCCCTTAAGAACAGCCAGGCCCCCCAGGGGTCTGCCACCTCCCTTCCGAAGGAAGCCAGAATCTCCTGCAATGTAGCAATAAATAAATCACACTGTTCATTAAATATATTGAAGGGCTTCAGCAAATTGGCAAATATTACATTTTCAGACAGCTCCTTAAAAACAGGGCTGCTGGGGCAGGCGGCCATTTTGTGCTCGGAGTGGTAGGAGATCTACACTGTTAAAGAGTGCTCACACCAACCTGCGATACAGCCCTGTGTGTGTGTGTGTGTGTGTGCGTGTGCATGTGTGTGTGTGTGTGTGCTTGCACGCTGTGTGTGTGTGTGTGTGCATGTGTGTGTGTGTGCTTACACGCTGTGTGCGCGTGTGCGTGTGTGTGTGCTTGCACGCTGTGTGTGTGTGTGCATGTGTGTGTGTGTGTGTGCGTGTGTGTGTGTGTGTGCATGTGTGTGTGTGTGTATGTGTGTGTGCTTGCACGCTGTGTGTGTGTGTGTGTGTGTGTGTGCTTACACGCTGTGTGTGCATGTGCGTGTGTGTGTGTGTGTGTGTGTGTGTGTGTGTGTGTGCTTGCACGCTGTGTGTGTGTGTGTGTGTGTGTGTGCTTACACGCTGTGTGTGCATGTGCGTGTGTGTGTGTGTGTGTGTGTGTGTGTGTGTGTGCTTACACGCTGTGTGTGCATG
>NC_083761.1:1114200-1166700 GCF_963514075.1 Conger conger | reverse complement strand
ACGCTTTTGAGGAATTACAACCTTTATGCAAACTTGCACAATTATATTACAGAGTTTGAATGGTCACTTTGTTTGTTATGAAATGCAACATTGATTAAAAGGTGTAATATTTGTCACTCGTATAACCACTAACGGTCGTGCACGTGTGTTCAGATTTCCGATGATTTCAGGGACACAGTTGTCACATAGCCTAACCCCTGGGAGATCTACCAAATACACATTATTTGGAGGGTCATGGACAGTTTGAGAATCTAACCCCCCAGAAAAAGAAGTGAAAAACAGAGTGATGGAAACGTCGCCCCCGCCTCCCATCCGCGATGTATCTGCCTTTACACTCCATCCAGCGCGCGTTCATCGGCTGGCGCGATCGCGAATTCATTCCTCTACCCCCCCCCCCCCCCCCCCCTCCCTCCCTCCCTCCCCATCTCCCTCCCTCCTTTTTTCCTTTAACTAAACTGGCTCTGGCTCCCTCCATCTGCTCCCTCTACCCGCTCCAGCCCCGCACCTGTTCACACCTCCTCTCCTGTTGGACCGCTCCGCACATCTCCGCGGCTGCCAGGGCGATCTGGCACGAGCAGCCTCTCTGTCATTCAATCCATCTGTCAGAAGTGAACTTTGTTTACCGCCAGATTCCCGCTTTCTTCGAGGAACGCGAGCCCCCCTCAAGGTCATCGGCAAAAACAGCGATTGCCGCTGCCAGCCGCGAGCCGCTCTGATGTGTATATATACACTCACTGGGCAGTTTATTAGGAACACCCATACACCTACTTATTCATGCGATTATTTAAGCAGCCAATCGTGTGGCAGCAATGCAATGCATACAATCATGCAGATATGGGCCAGGAGCTTCGGTTAATATTAACATCAAACATCAGAATGGGGGAAAATGTGATCTCAGTGACTGACTGCTGAATGATTGTTGGTGCCAGACAAGGTGGCTTGAGTATCTCAGAAACTTCTGATCTCCTGGGATTTTCGCACACAACAGTCTCTAGAGTTTGCAGAGAGCAAAACCATCCAGTGAGCAGCAGTTCTGCGGGTATTAACACGTTGTTAATGAGAGAGGTCAGAGGAGAATGGCCAGACTGGTTGAAGCTGACAGGAAGCTGACAGGAAGGTGATGAATAACCATGCATTACAACAGTGGTATGCACTCTGAACACACAATGCATCAAACTTCTAAGTGGATAGGCTACAGCAGCAGAAGACTTAAGTCTAATAAATAAATGCCTAATAAAGTGCTCACTCAGCCAGTGTATATACAATATATATGTAATATACAGGATTTATATTTATGGAGTTCTGGACAGCTTACCTCACTCTGTTGAGTGCTGTGAATAAATGCTGCAGTTAGTTTTTGTCCCAGTAAAAAAAACATTTGGCTCTGTTTGAACAGCTTTGATGTATTTATCTGAAGCTCTCAAGTGTTCCTCTGTGAAGGTCTGTTTGGTTTTGAGTTTTCTGGTTTGTGTCCAATTAACTGTGAGTGCTTGATGTGGCATGAATAATAATTATTATTATTATGATGATGATGATTATTATTATTATTACTAGCCTGTGTTGGCATAAGTGGGGAGAAAGGTGGTAATAATTCTAAGGGTCCACTGAAATACAGGATTATGTCTTTAATTCAATGATGGTGGGACCAAATGTCAGATATTTTCATGGAGCCCAAACACACTGGCTCCACCTCTGGTAGTAAAACAATTTATAAAATAAATAGCAGTAGTAAGGGTAGAAGTAGTAGTGGTAGTAGTAGTAGCAGTAGTAGCAGTATCATTAGCATTAGCAGCAGCAATAGTAGCAGTAACATTAGCATTAGCAGTAGCAGCATTAGCAGTAGTCATAGCAGCAATAGTAGGAGTAGCATTAGCATTAGCAGCATTAACAGCAGAAATAGTAGCAGTAGCAGAAGCAGCAGCAATAGTAGCATTAGCACTAGCAGCATTAACAGCAGAAATAGTAGCAGTAGCAGTAGCCGAAGCAGTAGCATTAGCACTAGCAGCAGCAATAGTAGCAGAAGCATTAGCACAAGCAGCATTAGCAGCAGAAATAGTAGCAGTAGCAGAAGCAGTAGCATTAGCAGCAGCAATAGTAGCAGTAGCAGAAGCAGTAGCATTAGCAGCAGCAATAGTAGCAGTAGCATTCGCGCTAGCCCCCATTGTTCCAGCCTGCATGGCAGCAGGTTCAGGGGGAGGAGGACGGGCCCTGAGGCCCATGGTCCGCCCTGGCTGCAGCACTCCAGCGCTGTCCTCCCGGGCAGCGCACGGCATATGTCTGCATCTCTCTCGCTGCAGATCTCACGTCTCCAAATGGCTGCCGGGGAGGGGAGCTTGGAGGAACTCTCCCTGCGATGGAGTTGACACAGCCACTGACATCTGCCATCAGTCTCTCCCCGGTCCGAAATTTGCATTTCAATGTTTACTCAATTTGCCATATGACTCATTCAAATTTAAAAGATTATCAAGTTACGACATGAGCTCCCTTTGCAAATCCTATAAAATGATGTTTCTGTAACAAACCAATTTATCTGATATACCGATGGATACAGTCGCTGAGCACTTTATTAGATACACCTATTTATTCATGCAATTATATAATCAGCCAATCGTGTGGCAGCAGTGCAATGCATAAGATCATGTAGATACGGGTCAGGAGCTTCTTCAGTTAAATGTTCACATCAATCATCAGAATGAGGGAAAAAAATATGATCTAAGTGACTTTGACCGTGGAATGATTGTTGTTGTCAGACATGGTGGTTTGAGTATCTCAGAAACAGCTGATCTCCTTGGATTTTCACACAAAACAGTCTCTAGAGTTTGCAGAGAATGGTGTGAAAAAAAACATCCAGTGAGCAGCAGTTCTGTGGGCAGAAACGCGTTGTGAACGAGAGAGGTCAGAGGAGAAGGGCCAGACTGGTCAAAGCTGACAGGAAGGTGACAGTAACTCAAATAACCACACATTAGACAACAGTGATATGCAGAAGAGCATCTCTGAACACACAAATGTGTCAAATCTATAAGTGGATAGGCTACAGCAGCAGAAGACTTAATACGTCCAAAATATGAGTATAATAAATACCTAATAAAGTCCTCAGTGAGTATGTATGTATGTATGAAACTTTTTTGGGCTTTGTGAAAGAGAGATAGAAAGGGTATTTGAGTTTGAGAGATTGAGCACGGGTGTATGTGTGTGTGTGTGTGTGTGTGTGTGTGTGTGTGTGTGTGTGTGTGTGTGTGAGAGTGTGTGTGTGTGTGTGTGTGTGTGTGAGTGTGTGTGTGTGTGTGTGTGTGTGTGTGAGAGAGTATGCTTGTCTGAAGGTGTGTGTGTGTGTGTGTGTGTGAGAGAGTGTGTGTGTGTGTGTGTGTGTGTGCAGTCCAAAATCTATATCTTCACAACTCCATGTCCAATAATTTAATTCTTGCCAATGTTTGTTTTTATTGCTGAATTACTTGTGAAGGGATGGCTGGAATATGCATTTAAATATAGGGTATAATTAGTCTTCATAATTATTCACACAATTATGTTTGATATCCGGACAAATTGGCACGCGTGGCAGAAATTCTTACTGCTCGCCTTCCTGCGGTGCACCAAGAAAACTGCCCCAGAAAAGTCAAGGACTATGGAGAAGAGGGGCAAACACAAACAGACACTCAGGAAAGGAAGAACTCTGTCTCTGTCACAGAACAAACACAAAGCGTCTTTACTGGTGCTGCAGAGGGCATATTTAACAAGATATTATTTCATACAGATGTGTGTGGATAGGGTTAGGACTATGTGTGTGTGTGTGTGTGTGGGGAAGTTAGGGTTAGAATTATATGTGTGTGTGTGTGTGTGTGTGTGTGTGTGTGTACATGTGTGTGGAGATTCTTAGCAAGAATGGGTGTTACTCTCTGTTAGCATGATAGCATTATGGCTCACCCAAACACAAAGAGCAGGACGAAGCACAGATTTTATTTTAACTGTAGGAGACTGCATATGTGTCTAGTACTCGTATATCATTTTACATTACATTACATTACATTACGTGGCATTTAGCAGACGCTCTTATCCAGAGCAACGTACCACAAAGTTTTACAGTACTGTTATTGCGGATTGATACCTGGTGAGATACCCTGTAGTCATACAAACAAGAAAACTGATGAAATGGCAGCTATGAGTGAATATTGCATGTATTAATAAGCAGGCCAGACTCCTTATAGGAATATGTCCTGTGTCTGTCATATTATGTACTCTAATAATGATGTAATACATAAAGTTGTGTGTGTAAATTAATAAGGAAGACTAGGTTGTGGATAATCCAAGACTCTGTTACTCAAAGCCCGGCTGGTTTTCCACCCTCCCTTTACCTGGGAGTCAGGTGTGTTCATCCTCCCTTTACCTGGGAGTCAGGTGTGTTCACCCTCCCTTTACCTGGGAGTCAGGTGTGTTCACCCTCCCTTTACCTGGGAGTCAGGTGTGTTCATCCTCCCTTTACCTGGGAGTCAGGTGTGATCACCCTCCCTTTACCTGGGAGTCAGGTGTGTTCACCCTCCCTTTACCTGGGAGTCAGGTGTGTCCACCCTCCCTTCACCTGGGAGTCAGGTGTGTTCACCCTCCCTTTACCTGGGAGTCAGGTGTGTCCACCCTCCCTTTACCTGGGAGTCAGGTGTGTTCACCCTCCCTTTCCCTGGGAGTCAGGTGTGTTCACCCTCCCTTTACCTGGGAGTCAGGTGTGTTCACCCTCCCTTTACCTGGGAGTCAGGTGTGTCCACCCTCCCTTTACCTGGGAGTCAGGTGTGTTCACCCTCCCTTTACCTGGGAGTCAGGTGTGTTCACTCTCCCTTTACCTGGGAGTCAGGTGTGACCACAGTCTGGCCAATCAGCAGCACTAATCACTCAGCTATTAAATGGGGAGAAAATAAAGCCAGGGCTGCATTTAGAGCCCTGCCACCAGACACTGAGCCACAGACACTGAGCCACAGACACTGAGTCACAGACACTGAGCCACAGACACTGAGCCACAGACACTGAGCCACAGACACTGAGCCACAGACACTGAGCCACCACAGACACTGCAGACGTTATGTGGGGAAAACGGAAATCTCACATTTATAATTTAATAATTTAAATGTTGCAAAGGACTTTCTCTTCTTTGTCTTGCCTTTGTTTAGATCACAGGTCTAGTTTAGATATTAGACCTACTTCTCCTGAATAACTCCTGGGAGGCAGGTGTCGGTAAACGGGGGAAGTTTTCCTTGGCCGGTGTGACCTACCTGGGTCCCTGAAATGGGTCGTGTTTCTCCGTGGCAGCCGGGGAGGGTGTGGGGGCGGGGGCAGGGTGTGGGGGTGTGTGGGGGGGGTGTAAGCCTCGCCTGAGGGCCAGAATCTGGGCCACTCTCGCTGGGCCCGGCTGCCTCCCCCAGAGGAGCGACTCCCTGACAGATTTGATCTCGCTCGCTCTGCCTCGGGACACGAGCAGCCCGGCCCCTCTGCCCGCGCCCCACAGCGCCCCCTATGGCCCGCGCCCGCCCTGCGGGCAGCAGGGACGCAGAGCCGATGTGTGCAGCACTATCCCGACCGCGACACGGATCCGCCCCCCGCCTGCAGGAGCGTTTCTGCTCACAGCGTTTTGCTCAAAATGGCTCCCACTAAAGGGGGCTTTCAGAGTTCTGAGAATTCTCAACTGCATCCACTTATCTGAGTTTAAAAAGACATTGGAGATACTCTTTACCGTGTGAAAGCCACGTGAGGGAGTATAGGCATGGATCCCCAAATAAAAAACCCAAGGCAGAAAAAGTGCTGCTGCTGCTTTTACACTGGAGGCACGGGATGTCTGCAGTGAGTATTTAGGCATTCAGGCCCATCTACCAAAGGGCTCCTGTCTCTCATCAACACTCAGAGCTCAGAGATGAGTAGCACTGTGTCCTATTTTGTCTTTCAAGAACGATGTTCAGTGAATTTGTGCTTGTTATTGTTTACATTCTGTATGATGGCTGTATGATGGCTGTATGATGGCTGTATGATGGCTGTATGATGGCTGTATGATAGCTGTATGATAGCTGTATGATGGCTGTATGATGGCTGTATGATGGCTGTATAATGGCTGTATAATGGCTGTATGATAGCTGTATGATAGCTGTATGATAGCTGTATGATAGCTGTATGATGGCTGTATGATGGCTGTATGATGGCTGTATGATGGCTGTATGATAGCTGTATGATAGCTGTATGATAGCTGTATGATAGCTGTATGATGGCTGTATGATGGCTGTATGACGGCTGTATGATGGCTGTATGATAGCTGTAAGATGGTAGGTCTTAATGTGCTTCTTATTGCTGTGTTTCCCCCACAGTGGAGCAGAAACAGTCCCACTTGTGTGCCCCGTGTCGGCGCTCCGGTCAGTCACAGGGAAAGGAGCCGTCCAGCGTCCGGCCCAAATGGGCCTCCAGCTCGTCCGGTTCCGGCCTCCTCCAGTCCGACAGACGGAGCGCTCGGAATGTGGATCCGGGAGCAGCCTTATCCCGGCCAACCGGCACACCCCTGTCAACATCCCCCCCGCACCCCCCACCCCCCCCGCGGCCTCCAGCCTGCCTGATCCGTTACTGTCCGATTAGTTCTGCTAAGCAGCCCCGCCCTCACCAGCCTCGCCCGCCATCTGCTCCCGCCAACAAAATGGCCGCCGCCCAGAGCCACCCACCCCCCCCACCCACCCCCCACCCCCTACCTGGCGCTCCACTGCTCACAATCACTGTCGAAGTGCTAACACTCTCTATCTCTCCCTCTCCCTCCCTCCCTCCCTCCATCTCTCTCCCTCCATCTCTCTCCCTCTCTCTCTCCCTCTCCCCCTCTCTCTCCCTCTCTCCCCCTCTCTCCCTCTCTCTCCCCCCCTCCCTCTCCCCCTCTCTCTCCCTCTCTCTCTCTCTCCCTCTCTCTCTCTCCCTCTCTCTCCCTCTCCCCCTCCCTCTCTCCCTCTCTCTCCTCCTCTCTCCCTCTCTCTCCCTCTCTCTCTCTCCCTCTCTCTCCCTCTCCCCCTCTCTCTCTCTCCCTCTCTCCCCCTCTCTCTCTCCCTCTCTCTCCCTCTCTCCCCCCCTCCCTCTCCCTCTCTCTCGGTGTGTGATGTCATT
Source organism: Conger conger (assembly GCF_963514075.1). NCBI lineage: Eukaryota > Metazoa > Chordata > Actinopteri > Anguilliformes > Congridae > Conger > Conger conger. The sequence goes on along the minus strand of NC_083761.1, from coordinate 1,159,593 downwards.
CCCGCGGCTCTGACGGGTCGTGTGCTGCTCTGTGCGTCCTCTCTCTGCTCGTACAGCAGCCTCCCGCCGCGCCCAGACTCCTCGCTCCGTGCTGCGCTCCCTCTGGCTCATCGCTGCATCTGTTCCCCCCTTTTTATTAATTTTCAGCGTTCCCACCCTCGCAGGTTGTTGTTCATTTCATTTATTTATTTATTCTGGGCGCAGGGTGTGGACTCGGGGGGAGCGGTGCGGTTTGTGTGATAAAGAGCTGACGCCACGTTACTCTCTTTAGCACGCCGAGTGTCTTCTGCGCTCCTGTTCTGTTTGGTTTCAGTTCTCTGTAGTTTCAGAGGAGGAAACGGGAAGCCCATCTCTCTCCCATCTTCGACCACACTGCCTCCTAAAAAGACATTTGTTTTTATAAAATGCTTTTTATATTTTCATAGTATTCCAAGTGCTTTTTAAATAAAAATAAATAAAAAACTTAAATTATATAAGAAAAACAAGCTGAATATTTGAACTCTGTTGTAATTTAAACCTGATATAACCTGTTATAACCTGCTTATTCAGCTTGTCCTCAGTAATGTACAGAAACTGCACTGCATCTGGCTGTTGCCATAACCTGTGTTCTGCAGCCCTGGCCCTGGAGAGCTGCAGTGTCTGCTGGGATTTGTAGTTCCTGAGAACTAGCTCACCCACCTGCCAACTCAACCCCGCCCACCTGTCTGATAGCTCCACCCAGTCCTCCACCCAGTCCTCCACCCAGTTGGGGGCGCCAGTCCTGCCTCTCTGACACAGTTTGGGGGGATGTACCGTGTGTCAGGTAAAAAGCTGTGGCAAAGGCAACCTACAGCTGACACAAGGGGTCACACAGATAGAGGGGCTGATCTGGGGTAAAGATTGGGTTTTATTTTATCATGGTTTGGTTAGGGTTAGGGCTGGTGAATCTCATCCCAGATCAGTGCTCCGTGGGAGCCTGTGTGTGAAGAGCTGCGCGTGTTTGAAAGGGCAGCGATCACACGGACCACGTAAGAGAGTTTCCGGCTGCGTCGGTTTCTTACAACAGCGTTTTCTTTCTCTTCAAACATTTCTGTAGCCTGGAATATGCATACGCATAAAGACTTCTTCCATTGCCCTGAATTGCAGGGGGAAAATCTTGCGTGTGACTCATAATGTATGTGATAAAATCACATTTCGTGTTAACATCGCACGATCATAATAGCACCTTGAAATCGGTGCGACATGACTTCTGTCTGTAAGCTATATTTAGGCATCTGTATAAATATTGTCTTTCCCAAGTTCATCTGCATCCTGCAGACACACGGCCTGTGGCTCCCCATGAAGACATGATGACACCGTTTGTACAGTTTATGTATGTATATATACATTTTATATACAATATCATAGAAGGAGACCACATTAACTCAGATGTTTTATTGTAACCGGAACAAAATCGCAGAGGATGGCGTGAAAACACACAACACAACAAACCGTGAAGTGTCGTGTGTTCAGAGATGCCTAAGTCCCAAAAAATAAGTCTAATAATGATCTAATCAAAAGGTCATTGAGTTTATATAGTCTTCATATTAACTTCGTAAAACGTAGGCCTATTTTATTAAAACTCCTGTCTCTAAGATCGGTGTGTTGGGGAGAAAAAGACAGCGCGAAACAGCGATGCTCGGCTTTTCCCCGGAGAGGAGCCGGCCGGGGCGAGCTCTCCGCGGCGGGGAGAGAGTTAAAATGGAGCCGCGGTGCCGCCGCCACGCTCGGGCGCGGCGCTTAATCGCGGGAGGAGACCCCCGACTGCGACCGATCCCGGATCCGCGCGGCGGTGCTGCGGCGTGTAATAGGATTAGGGTTACCTGGTGAGGTGCAGTTGGTGCAGCGATCTGCCCAGCCGCCGCGCGCGCCCGCCTCGGCCCCGTTCCCCCTGGGCCGCGTCCAGACGCCGCCGGCAGCCGTTAGCGCCACGCCCGGCAGCCCGCTGCACTTCCTGCTCACGCGGAGGCGGGCGCCGTCAGAGCCTTTTTGTAATCTCCGTTCGGATGAGGACTCAACCTGGGTTCAGATTAATTGAGTTGTCCGATGGTATTCTTTCAAGACTGTTACACATCACGCGGGCTAAAGCCACACCGCACATCGCTTTAAGGCACCGTACAGTAAGAATAGGCTACGCCTTATTACTGATAACGATACAAACCATGTTCGTTTTATGAACAAAGACCAACATCAGTTTAATAGGAAAATAGGTTTGCTGTGACCAAAGCATTCTTAAAACAAAGCCTACCAAATGCTCAGATTTGTCAGTAAAATGTCGTAGGCTTAGTGATCGGAGCAACTGAATGTACACGGGTGTTTTGGATCATTCTCGTTAGCTGCTATGTTTATGGAAAGTGTGTAATGTACAGCCATTTTTAGTAACGGCATTTGTTTTAGTCCTCTTCCCCTCCCCCTTCCCAGCGGTGGGTCTTGGCCCAGTTTAAAAAATTCTGGTTTGTGAGATGGAGAATAACCTGAGAGTATGTTCACCGCTTAGATCAGTACTTACGTTGTGCGCCAGGGGGCCGCGTACCTCTACAGTCTTTCATCATGCTGAGGTCAACTCTAAATTCCAACCTTGCATAATTATGTACAAATGCCTTCTAAACCCCTGACCACCCAACTATCCAAGTATACGAGTTTTGTCCACTGCCATTTCAATATAGTAAAAACTTAAATATATCCACTCATGTTAGGATTAGCGTACAGCTACGTAGCTTTTAAAAAATCACAGAAGAACAGCATTGTTTTCAGCTAGATTTCAGACGGAAGCCTTCTATGTAGAATTGAAGCACTGACTTTATTCGTAACTGAATAGCCGATAAAAACATTGTTTTACTTCCAAGAAAATACTCATAAATTGGTGGTAAACTGAAGACAGACAACGGGAATTTTTGAACGCCATAAATTAATTCGCATAGTTATTTGGCGACACCTAGTGGTAAACATACGCAGGTATTTACCAGCGCAAAATGGCCTGTTGATTTACTCCATACTTTCTCAGGGAAAACAAATTGGTTTATTGTTACATACCGGTAGAATGTATCGACCTCATTGTGTGTGGCTATGGTTCAATAATAGGCCAGACAATTTATTTTCCAAAACACTGAAAAGTTAATGTACAGGCCTATTTAAATACAAGATGGAATCTCACATGGCAGGAAGTGGAGGAGTGGGCAGAATGAGGTCTGGTTCTCTGCGGAAGAGGCCAAATCGACAGTGGGAATGCCAGGGTCTGTGCTGCCAGGCTGGGCTTGGCTCTGTGAAACGGCCCCTGGTTCAGCTGCGTGGCTCCAGGCAGCCAGACCGCCCCAGCCCACCACAGTGTGTGAGAGTTGAATTTATCCCTTCACAAACTGCCTTCAGGAAGCTTCATAAACCAGGGGAAATCAAGTAAAAAGACAGAGGCACAGGGAAACAAATTAATTCATGTTTGCTAAAATGCATAAATTGGCGATATGTAAAAAGATATCACACAGTAATGAAGACCATATTTTACATTACATTACTTTTTGGATGCAGACAGATCCAGCATCACATCTAAAACATATTGTAGCGTAGGTGTGTGACTGGGGCAGCCTGTAGCCTAATGGCTAAGGTACATGACTGGGGCAGCCTGTAGCCTAGTGGCTAAGGTACATGACTGGGGCAGCCTGTAGCCTAGTGGCTAAGGTACATGACTGAGGCAGCCTGTAGCCTAATGGCTAAGGTACATGACTGGGGCAGCCTGTAGCCTAGTGGCTAAGGTACATGACTGAGGCAGCCTGTAGCCTAATGGCTAAGGTACATGACTGAGGCAGCCTGTAGCCTAGTGGCTAAGGTACATGACTGAGGCAGCCTGTAGCCTAGTGGCTAAGGTACATGACTGGGGCAGCCTGTAGCCTAGTGGCTAAGGTACATGACTGAGGCAGCCTGTAGCCTAGTGGCTAAGGTACATGACTGAGGCAGCCTGTAGCCTAATGGCTAAGGTACATGACTGGGGCAGCCTGTAGCCTAATGGCTAAGGTACATGACTGGGGCAGCCTGTAGCCTAGTGGCTAAGGTGTGTGACTGGGGCAGCCTGTAGCCTAGTGGCTAAGGTGTGTGACTGGGGCAGCCTGTAGCCTAGTGGCTAAGGTACATGACTGGGGCAGCCTGTAGTGTAGTGGCTAAGGTACATGACTGGGGCAGCCTGTAGCCTAGTGGCTAAGGTACATGACTGAGGCAGCCTGTAGCCTAGTGGCTAAGGTACATGACTGGGGCAGCCTGTAGCCTAGTGGCTAAGGTACATGACTGAGGCAGCCTGTAGCCTAGTGGCTAAGGTACATGACTGAGGCAGCCTGTAGCCTAATGGCTAAGGTACATGACTGGGGCAGCCTGTAGCCTAATGGCTAAGGTACATGACTGGGGCAGCCTGTAGCCTAGTGACTAAGGTACATGACTGGGGCAGCCTGTAGCCTCGTGGCTAAGGTACATGACTGGGGCAGCCTGTAGCCTAGTGGCTAAGGTACGTGACTGGGGCAGCCTGTAGCCTCGTGGCTAAGGTACATGACTGGGGCAGCCTGTAGCCTAGTGGCTAAGGTACATGATTGGGGCAGCCTGTAGCCTAATGGCTAAGGTACATGACTGGGGCAGCCTGTAGCCTAGTGACTAAGGTACATGACTGGGGCAGCCTGTAGCCTCGTGGCTAAGGTACATGACTGGGGCAGCCTGTAGCCTAGTGGCTAAGGTACGTGACTGGGGCAGCCTGTAGCCTCGTGGCTAAGGTACATGACTGGGGCAGCCTGTAGCCTAGTGGCTAAGGTACATGACCGGGGCAGCCTGTAGCCTAATGGCTAAGGTACATGATTGGGGCAGCCTGTAGCCTAGTGGCTAAGGTACATGACTGGGGCAGCCTGTAGCCTAGTGGCTAAGGTGTGTGACTGGGGCAGCCTGTAGCCTAATGGCTAAGGTACATGACCGGGGCAGCCTGTAGCCTAGTGGCTAAGGTGTGTGACTGGGGCAGCCTGTAGCCTAGTGGCTAAGGTGTGTGACTGGGGCAGCCTGTAGCCTAGTGGCTAAGGTACATGACTGGGGCAGCCTGTAGTGTAGTGGCTAAGGTACATGACTGGGGCAGCCTGTAGCCTAGTGGCTAAGGTACATGACTGAGGCAGCCTGTAGCCTAGTGGCTAAGGTACATGACTGGGGCAGCCTGTAGCCTAATGGCTAAGGTACATGACTGGGGCAGCCTGTAGCCTAGTGACTAAGGTACATGACTGGGGCAGCCTGTAGCCTCGTGGCTAAGGTACATGACTGGGGCAGCCTGTAGCCTAGTGGCTAAGGTGTGTGACTGGGGCAGCCTGTAGCCTAATGGCTAAGGTACATGACCGGGGCAGCCTGTAGCCTAGTGGCTAAGGTGTGTGACTGGGGCAGCCTGTAGCCTAGTGGCTAAGGTGTGTGACTGGGGCAGCCTGTAGCCTAGTGGCTAAGGTACATGACTGGGGCAGCCTGTAGTGTAGTGGCTAAGGTACATGACTGGGGCAGCCTGTAGCCTAGTGGCTAAGGTACATGACTGGGGCAGCCTGTAGCCTAGTGGCTAAGGTACATGACTGGGGCAGCCTGTAGCCTAGTGGCTAAGGTACATGACTGGGGCAGCCTGTAGCCTAATGGCTAAGGTACATGACTGGGGCAGCCTGTAGCCTAGTGGCTAAGGTACATGACTGGGGCAGCCTGTAGCCTAATGGCTAAGGTACATGACCGGGGCAGCCTGTAGCCTAGTGGCTAAGGTGTGTGACTGGGGCAGCCTGTAGCCTAATGGCTAAGGTACATGACTGGGGCAGCCTGTAGCCTAGTGGCTAAGGTGTGTGACTGGGGCAGCCTGTAGCCTAATGGCTAAGGGACATGACTGGGGCAGCCTGTAGCCTAATGGCTAAGGTACATGACCGGGGCAGCCTGTAGCCTAGTGGCTAAGGTGTGTGACTGGGGCAGCCTGTAGCCTAATGGCTAAGGTACATGACTGGGGCAGCCTGTAGCCTAGTGGCTAAGGTACATGACTGGGGCAGCCTGTAGCCTAATGGCTAAGGTACATGACCGGGGCAGCCTGTAGCCTAGTGGCTAAGGTACATGACTGGGGCAGCCTGTAGCCTAGTGGCTAAGGTACATGACTGGGGCAGCCTGTAGCCTAATGGCTAAGGTACATGACTGGGGCAGCCTGTAGCCTAGTGGCTAAGGTACATGACTGGGGCAGCCTGTAGCCTAATGGCTAAGGTACATGACTGGGGCAGCCTGTAGCCTAGTGGCTAAGGTACATGACTGGGGCAGCCTGTAGCCTAGTGGCTAAGGTGTGTGACTGGGGCAGCCTGTAGCCTAATGGCTAAGGTGTGTGACTGGGGCAGCCTGTAGCCTAATGGCTAAGGTACATGACTGGGGCAGCCTGTAGCCTAATGGCTAAGGTGTGTGACTGGGGCAGCCTGTAGCCTAATGGCTAAGGTACATGACTGGGGCAGCCTGTAGCCTAATGGCTAAGGTGTGTGACTGGGGCAGCCTGTAGCCTAATGGCTAAGGTAAATAACTGGGACCTGGAAGGTTGGTGGCTCAAGCCCTGGTGTAGCCACAGTAAGATCTGCGCAGCCGTTGGGCCCTTGAGCAAGGCCCTTAATCCCACATTGTGATGTCATTAGACCCAGGGATATATAGTGTTTTAGACACGTCACCAAATGCATATTTTTTATTAAATAACTAGCTGCATATTTTTCATATTTTGGGAGTATGAACATCTATTATGTATTTAAAATATGTTTTATTATAGAACATATTTTTCATATACAATACCTGTCGCCAATTTCACATGTGATTTTGTCAGTTTAACACAAGACAGCAGTAAAGAGCATGCAAAGCGCTACCCTCCCGTTGCCTTCTGGGTAAAAATGACCCTATCCTGAGATTAACGGCCACGCCAAGTTCTTCTGTTTTTGATCTTTTCATATCATCCTGGAGCCTTCGATTTGTGTTCCATGCTGATTGAAGTAAAAAAAAAGTATGCATATTTTCAAAATTCAAGTCAAAGTGCTATTTTTTATATATATTTTATATTATATTATGGTGGCGGCACGGATGGTGCAGTGGGTAGCACTGCCGCCTCACAGCAAGGAGGTCCTGGGTTCGAATCCCCGTCTCTGTGCGGAGTTTGCATGTTCTCCCCGTGTCTGCGTGGGTTTCCTCCGGGTACTCTGGTTTCCTCCCACAGTCCAAAGACATGCACGTTAGGCTGATTGGAGAGTCTAAATTGCCCGTAGGTATGAGTGTGTGAGTGAATGGTGTGTGTGCCCTGAGATAGACTGGCGACCTGTCCAGGGTGTATTCCTGCCTTTCGCCCAATGTATGCTGGGATAGGCTCCAGCCCCCCTGCGACCCTGATCAGGATAAGCGGGTTCAGATAATGGATGGATGGATGGATTATATTATGGTGCTAAATCTTAGCACAGAGCCACCATTGGGCTCTGGGGCGGTCTAGGAACTGCTATTCGCGATTGTTTTTGGGGACGTTTTAGATTCTAAAACCGGGCAGAGAGAGCCTGTAAAAGCCTTCATCTAAACCGGAGAAGATGTTTCATTCTGCTTGACAGTGTGTTAATGTTTTGTGGTTTTTAGGTCAGCTATTGTACCACACCAACGGTGATTGGCTGCCATGCAAGGCACCGACCAGTCAGGAGCATTTGGGGATGGAACCGGCAACGTTCCGACTGTCAGACGACTGCCTGTACCACCTGAGCTAATGTCGCCCCCGATCTGGTCTGTGACGTATGAAATCAGCCGATCACTGATCTATTGACGAGTCACACATTGTTTCGATGGGAAAAATATTGATTTAGGGTTTAAATCAATGAAGAGGCTTCATGACCTATGAATAAAGGTTGTTTTTATACCCTGTTCACACGGGGTGCATACATAATATGAACACATCAACACAAGGTTTTACAATTAATTCATCATGCATAAATGAATGTATTATTTGATCAGTGTTAAAGTTGAATGAAATCGGCTGTGTGTTTATTTGGCTGAGACGGTCTGTGTAATCTGTGCCACTCCGAGCTGCTTCTGGTGGCAGAAAGGAAGCTGGAACCTGCACTGCCCCCTGTGGTGTGGGAGGACCCTCTCTCTGCTGCCCCCTGTGGTGTGGGAGGACCCTCTCTCTGCTGCCCCCTGTGGTGTGGGAGGACAGTCTCTCTGCTGCCCCCTGTGGTGTGGGAGGACCCTCTCTCTGCTGCCCCCTGTGGTGTGGGAGGACCGTCTCTCTGCTGCCCCCTGTGGTGTGGGAGGACATCTCCCCGCAGAGCCCTGGCTCACAGTAACCAATACCCACCGGGGGGAATATGATAAAAATGTCACACACCATACATACAAAGCATTCTTATTAGATAAAGTCACTAGATTAATTTTATCTCATATCTAATAGCATCTATGAGTTGAATTATGTGGAGTGCATTTTTCAAACAGGTACGCATCAACATCATCCATCACTGCACACAGATCCATGACATTTGTTCCCCAGTGATAAACGGATTCTGTTGTCAGACAGTTACAGACACACAGACACAGTTACAGACACACAAAGCAAACTTCAGTGAGACAGAAATATCTCCTGTAATGGATTCCAGATTAAAAAAAACAATTTAATTTCAGGGACATCTCTGTGCTTCACTCTTCGGGCACTAAAGTGCTGTCAGTCCTCAGGCGCGTTTCACCAATACAACCACAAGATGTCGCCATTGCAGCATAAATGCGCAGCCGTTGGGCCCTTGAGCAATGCCCTTAACACCACACTGCTCCTGGGGGCTTGTCCCGTGCTTAGTCTAATGTGTAAAAGTAGTCTAAAGATCATACTTGCAGGTTTAATAATGCACCCATTGCTTGTTAATGAAAACACCACGACAGACAACGGTTTTATTGAAAATGCAGATGAAGTTGAAGGGGTTATACATACTTGGCTTTTCAAACCACCTGAAGTTTGTCTCAAACTTCTATTCTAGTTTGTTTCTTATTTGAAAGGTGGAGTCAAGTACATTAAATAACAGTTAAACAATAATCAGTTCATTCCTCGAGTAGTCGCACAGAATTTGCCATCACCTTTTTGGACCTAATGGATGGAACAAAACAAAAAACAGGCTCCAGTGAATGACACTTTCGTATACATACCTATTTTGGAGAAACTCATGTTCAGAAACCCACAGATTTGTGATAAGGTCAAAACAGTCCAATCCCCTGGGCTCAAAACGTGGCACTCACATGAGAGGCTGCCTATGTTTTGTGTTCCGAAACGTACCCCTTAAGACCTGGAAGAAATGTGATCCCGGGGGCCCTTGATCTCTGATGGTAAAACGCCAGGCGGCGTGGGCTTGCCCGTGTCCTCAGAGAAGGCATTACACAAAGCAGTTTGTGTTCGATGGTTACGGCGAGTGAGGAAAGTTTAAAAACGCAGCGTCAGCCACTTCAGACAGACCCTCAGCTCGAGTGTTCACGGGGGCTCGAGAGAAATTCAACACTGAACGCACTGCGGTGTGTAATGGTCCGTGCCTTTCACAAATTCAGTCACACAGAGAAAAAAAAACTTGACGCAGAACATTGGTCATAATGTTGAATCATACTGTCTGTCCTGTCCTGGCAGCTCTGTGTGACACATTGAGAAAGCTTTCCTTGATTCAAGGAAAGTGGAAAGCGGAGATCTTTAGTTTTACTGGATTCATCTCAGATTGTTCTAGAAAAGCAGAGGTTACAGTCTCTTGGGACTGGAGAGCGGAGGTCGGGAGCCGTCAGACGGGCAGCGCACTTTTCCCTCTGCGGCGGGGTCAGAGGTCAGAGGTCAGAGGGAGAAAGAGAGAAAAGAAGGGAAGTTAGAAGCAGAAACGACACAAAAGTGAAGCCAAATACACGAGCATGCACTCGCAGAACAAGCCCACGAGCATTACGAAGAGTGTGTGAGCGAGCAAGAGAGGACAGGATCGTGTGAGAGAGAGAGAGAATAGGAGAGCAAGAAAAAAATGGGAGAGACAGAAACGGGGGGGTTGGAGGACAGGGACAATTTAACAATAAAGCCATGCAACACTGAAGAACAACAAAAAGAAAAATCCATTCAGAATAATGACATTTATTACACAAATAAGACCAAAAATGTAAAAACTCCCCATGAACACACACAACACATCAGCTAAATCAGGAACCGGTCTGGGTGCACGTGCTGGATGTGTCTGGATGTGTATCAGTGCAGGTGCACGGCAGGCTGCCGTAACCAACGCGGAACGAAACTAAAACACGCCCTGTTAAAGCGTTCCGCGACTGCTGACTTTAATGACATTCGCAGTTAAAGCGCGTGAGCAGCTCGGCTAGTTCGCTCGTGAGACACATCGCGGTGCGGTAAAGCAGGTTACCGTGACAACACTGCAGGCGTTAAAAAAACTACCGGTTCTAACATTAAAAAACAAACACTGAAATTCGGTTCAATATCGTTTCATTGTGTATCTTTCAATGGAATGCAAAACTCATTCAATGCCATAGATGGAGCCTATTAAACTGAATGCAAGTTGATTTCTGTGTCTAAATTGGAGTGTGTTGCTTGATTGATTATGAATTCGCCATTTTCATGATAACATGATACCGTTTAACTTAGTATAACTTTTCTAGCTAAGACATGACTTGAGGAACAGTGTCTATGGTTATTTCCACATCCATGGTGACCTCTACACACACTTTTATTGTGTAAATATGTGTAGGAATCCCCATGTAGCTTTTGGAGAAAAGCAATTGTGCATTTTGGGAAAACTTTGTTCTACAAGTAAGAACATAATTATATACAGTATACACATGTAAAAAAACCAGACATAATCACACGTACACAGTTAGAAGGGAGATGGAAGACTATCAAAGTTAAGACCCCCAAACTCTCTATGTAAGGAGGGGGGGGGGGCTTACTTTGCAGCCACACTGTTTGACTAAAGAAATGATCATATTTTATTCAAGTTAAGCCTAAAACTAGAAGATTAAGTAAAAATAGATGGAAAAATAGATGGAAAAATGTATGATGGAAACAAAATAAATGTAGTTTATCAATAACTGTGACTTTCCTGGCATTCTCCAGTGCGTTTTTAAGCTATCAGCAAAACAGGCCCTTTACAATTATTACGTTTTCAGAGGTACAATACACATTATGTACACAGACAAACAAAAAATAACAAATTGCACAAAGCATTACAATTTATAAAAAATGTGGAAACAAAATGGAGAAAATATAAAATTCAAAGGAGGTTTATCTATATATATATATATAGAAAAGGCATGGTACACACAGACATACACACAAAGAAACCACATTTTCCAACATTCATGCAATGAGCCCAAAGGAAAACAGATAATTGAACATAATAACATGCTTAATAAAATATGTTAAATCACATAAATAAAATATGTACACCTGCCCCCTGACACGGTCTCCAAAATGGACCCTCTGAACTAGCAAACAGGTGGCTTGGCTACAATGTTTCATACTGAATCATTGACCTGCTGCTGAAATGTTCATCTGACAATTACAATATAACTACCTAGAGCAGTGTGCGATTGTTTTAGAACTGTGCGTGTGTGTGTGTGCGTGTGTGTGCGTGTGTGTGCGTGTGTGTGCGTGCCTATGTGCGTGCGTGCGTGTGTGTGCGTTTGTGTGTGCGTGTGTGTGTTTGTGTGTGTGTGTATGTGTGTGTGTGTGCGTGTGCGTGCGTGTTTGTGTGTGTGTGTGTGTGTGTGTGTGTGTGTGTGTGTGCATGTGTGTGTGTGCGCGTGCGTGCAAGTTCTCACACACAGCCGTACTCAAACCACAGGGACTGCTCCTCGGAGGACAGGGCAGGAAGTTCTGCGATCACCTGACCGGATGCGGTGATGTCATTTCCTGCTGTGTGCTCGGGGGGCTGGCCGTCAGGCTGGGGAGGACTCTGTTTCCCATGAGCCTCTTGGCCCGTGAGTGCGGGCCAGGGGAGGGGTTTGGGGGGCGGGCCGCTGATGTTGCTGACCAATGAGGGGTTGAGGGAGAGGAAGGGGTGGGGCCTGCCAGCACAGGGGTGGGGGGGGTCGCTGAAGATGGTGTCCATGAACACCGAGTCCAGGAAGCAGGAGCCCAGGAGGGAGGGCGGGGCCGCGGGGGGGGCGGGCGGGGCCGCGGGGGGGGGCGGGCGGGGCCGCGGGGGGGGGCGGGCGGGGCGGGGTACTCACTGGGCGAGGCCTTGCTGGCGGGCGCGGCGCGGGCGGGGCCGGGGTCGATGGAGACGGGCGGGCGCGGGTCCTTGGCCATGCAGTCGTGGATGCTGGGCCGGCGGGAGGAGCCCTCGGCCGTGGAGATCACACTGCTGGCGCGCGGCAGGTTGAGCCGCTCCGACACGGACGTGGCCTTGCCCTGCGCGGCCAGCGAGGGCCGGACGGAGGGGCCCCGCACACGCGTGCTCTCCGCCTTCCGCAGGCCGGGCCGCGGCCCCGCCCCCCGGGGGGAGGAGTCCGACGTCCCCGCCCTCCCACTGGCTGAGCGCAGGACGCCCCGCCCCCCGGGCGACGGCCCCGCCCGCCCCCTCCGCGCCGTGGGAGAGGAGTCGCGCGACACGACCGTCTCTGCCGCCGGGACCTCCTGACTGCTCGACTGCACAGAAATAAAACACCAATAATGTGTTTCGTATGTTTAATAATAATGACCTAGTCTACTTAATGACAGACAGTAAGTGTAATAACAGAGTAATATAAAGTGTCACAGAAGAACACTGGGTGTAATAGAGTAATAACAGTGTAATAAAGAGTGAATAGGGGTGTATAAGTGGCAGGTCAGCGTACCTCCGCGGGGTCCTTGTTCTCCTGCAGGAACTGCTGCAGGGAGACCACCTGGCTCTCGGGGGAGGCGGGGCGCTGGGCGGGGCGCTGGGCGGGGCTGCTGCTGCAGGACCACGCCTCTTTCTCCAGGCTGCTCTCGCTCTGCGGGCGACTGAGACCGCCGTTAACCGCCCCTGCTGGAGAGAGGGGGTCACCTGTACCACTACCACACCTGTACCACACCTGTACCACACCTGTACCACTCTGTACCACACTGTACCTGTACCACACCTGTACCACACCTGTACCACTACCACACCTGTACCACACCTGTACCGCCCCTGCTGGAGAGAGGGGGTCACCTGTACCACTACCACACCTGTACCACACCTGTACCACTCTGTACCACACTGTACCTGTACCACACCTGTACCACACCTGTACCACTACCACACCTGTACCACCCCTGCTGGAGAGAGGGGGTCACCTGTACCGCACCTGTACCACACCTGTACCACACTGTACCTGCACCACACCTGTACCACACCTGTACCACACCTGTACCGCCCCTGCTGGAGAGAGGGGGTCACCTGTACCACAACCACACCTGCACCACACCTGTACCACACTGTACCACTACCACACCTGCCCCACACCTGTACCGCCCCTGCTGGAGAGAGGGGGTCACCTGCACCACACTGTACCTGTACCACACCTGCTGGAGAGAGGGGGTCACCTGCACCACACTGTACCACACTGTACCTGCACCACTACCACACCTGTACCACACCTGTACCACACTGTACCACTACCACACCTGCCCCACACCTGTACCGCCCCTGCTGGAGAGAGGGGGTCACCTGCACCACACCTGTACCACACTGTACCTGCACCACACCTGTACCGCCCCTGCTGGAGAGAGGGGGTCACCTGCACCACACTGTACCACACCTGTACCACACTGTACCGCACCGCACCTGTACCACACTGTACCACACTGTACCGCACCGCACCTGTACCACACTGTACCACTACCACACCTGTACCGCCCCTGCTGGAGAGAGGGGGTCACCTGCACCACACTGTACCACTACCACACCTGCCCCACACCTGCACCACACTGTACCACACTGTACCACTACCACACCTGCACCACACCTGTACCACACCTGTACCACACCTGCTGGAGGGAGAGGGTCACCTGAATGGTAAATGGTAAATGGTTGGCATTTATATAGCGCCTTTATCCAAAGCGCTGTACAATTGATGCTTCTCATTCACCCATACATACACACACTCACACACCGACAGCGATTGGCTGCGATGCAAGGTGCCGATCAGCTCGTCAGGAGCATTTGGGGGTTAGGTGTCTTGCTCAGGGACACTTCGACACAGCCCGGGCGGGGGATCGAACCGGCAACCCTCCGACTGCCAGACGATTGCTCCTACTGCCTGAGCCACGTCACCCCACTGAACACCTGCACCACACTGTACCACTACCACACCTGCTCAACTTCTACTGCACAGAACACAGCCAACACCTCAATGGCTAGAGAATCATTTATTCAAATGAGATGGACACACCTACTACATCCACCCCAGCATGCTTTTTTCAGCCAGGCTGAAATCGTGGGCATAGTCACTCATCCAAGAGTTATCTGAGGGGAGAAGGTGCAGCACTAAAGCTGACCACTAGGGGGCGCCAAAGACCTTTACAGTCTCCAAGAGATGGTCTGAACACAGATTGATTGTTAGTAAAGATTATTTGCTTTCAATACACTGAGGAAAGAGTGAAAACTAAATATTAAACATTTCCCAACGTAACCCCAGGGAGGGAGAGGACAGGAGGACCGGGGAAAATGACACGCTTTACCGGACAGATCAAGGAACAAAACAAACACACAGCTCAAATGCAAAATGCACAACAAATGCAAAACAAATGCAAAACAAATGCACAGCTGTGCTGGAGTGAACAGAGGCAGGAGAGAGGTGAAACCTCTGTGATAAAATAGCTGATGGGGGGGGGGGGGGGGGGGGGGGGGTCAAGAGGTCACGTGAGTGAAGCAGCAGGTACCTCTGTGGTTTTAGTAAATCTACACTACTCTAAATATTAAATTAGTATTTCATCAAACAACCAAAAAGAGCACCAATAACCACAAGCTACATTTGACAGATGAGTAGATATCCCAGAATGCCCTGTGCGCGTCTCATCGCCGTGCGGCCCGTCCTTACCGTGACCCTTCAGCCCGTTGCCGACGGTTGCCGGGGTGACATCTTCACAGGTTGTGTCATCTGGAAACAAACAAAAACACAAACACAGCTAAAATCTCGTGGGTGGGTTAGAGGGTATCTGGGGCTATTTGGGGGTGTTGGTGATCTTACCGGCTACTCCCCGTTTACATGCCAGCCTGATCACAAGCAGGAGCAGGTAGAATGGAAGGCACATCCCAACAATCAGAGCCACACCTGGCCCAGGTGAGCCTGCCCATCAACCATTCAGAGCTTGCTACAGCACCGAGAGCGAGAGAGAGCTGTACCTGGCCCAGGTGAGCCTGCCCATCAACCATTCAGAGCTTGCTACAGCACCGAGAGAGAGAGAGCTGTACCTGGCCCAGGTGAGCCTGCCCATCAACCATTCAGAGCTTGCTACAGCACCGAGAGAGAGAGAGAGCTGTACCTGGCCCAGGTGAGCCTGCCCATCAACCATTCAGAGCTTGCTACAGCACCGAGAGAGAGCTGTACCTGGCCCAGGTGAGCCTGCCCATCAACCATTCAGAGCTTGCTACAGCACCGAGAGAGAGCCACACCTGGCCCAGGTGAGCCTGCCCATCAACCATTCAGAGCTTGCTACAGCACCGAGAGAGAGAGAGAGCTGTACCTGGCCCAGGTGAGCAGATCTGTGCCTTACTGCCACTGTTCAGGGTCGTGGTTACAGTATGGCTTCCCCTAATAACTCAGCCCCCTGAGGTAACCAAAGACTACAAGGAGAACCACATCCTTTCACAGCCTGCCTATCAGCCTCTGAAAAGGACACAGAGCCAGAAAAGAGACCAGCGTGTGTTTTACCACCTCAGAAGAACACAGAGCTAGAATGGAGACCAGCATGTGTTTTACCACCTCAGAAGAACACAGAACCAGAATGGAGACCAGCGTGTGTTCAAGATCTTTTCCTACTGCTGCTCAATACAGACAGCGATGCCTCAGAACTTTCCCCACCAGACAACTTGAGATGAATTTGAGAGGAGATGTACACACAGACACACACACAGTCCCCTGCAGAGTAACTCCAACACACACCAGCTTCATCTCCCTGGCCTGGGTATTTTCGTCGTTCTCCTGCAACCAACTGCAGCAGGGTTTCTGGTGCCCAGACAGCAAGGGCCAAACATTTCCCCACAGAACTCGCAAATCTGTCCAGTTTCCAGCGCTGAGAACATTTTCTTACCTGGAAACATTATGACAGAAGCTGGCTTGTGAACACTGAAAAGCTTTCAGACCATTTGGGGTGGGAACATCGTAACATCACTGCAACCCAAACGGGGATCTAATCTGGACATTGCCCAACACTGTTCTGGAGTTTATCGAGTTTATTTCGCGTCCGCTGGGGGGAGGGGTGGGTGAGCATTTTGGGCCCAGCGCTACCTTTGGCCCTCAGGCCCTGATTGGCCGAGGGGCTGGCAGGCTGGAGGCTGGTGTAGTTGATGGCCGTGGTGGAGAAGGCCAGAGATCCCAGCTCCCTCCAGCGCTGGCGAACGGCGCCCTCTTCTGGCCGCTCCAGAGCCTCAGAGCTACAGGCCCACGGGGCGCCCGCCCGCGACACGCTGTGCAACAGGTCATTCATGGCTGAGATGGAAATGGAGAGAAATGAAATTACCCCCCAAAAATGAAATTACACCCACCCCCCCCCCCCCTCCCCCCTCCCCAACGAAATGACAACCAGCACCCACTTCCTGTCTCCACAACGCATGGGGCAGCTCCTGTTTCCTGTCCAGTCATGATGTCACCTGACTGACAGAACCCAGAGGGGAGCAGCCTCCCTGAGATAATCCAGGGAACAGCATATTATAATCTAATTGGCTGTGCAGTCTTTGCAGGGAGAAAGATGTTAGAATATGTTTGGCTGTGCAGTGTTTGCAGGCAGAAAGATGCTAGAAATCTGATTGGCTGTGCAGTGTTTGCAGGGAGAAAGATATTATAATCTGATTTGCTGAACAGTGTTTGCAGGGAGAGAAATGTTAGAATCTGATTGGCTGTGGAGATGTTAGAAAGCTCCACCACAGCAAAGCTGTTACCATGGCAATGGCATGCAGAAAGAGAGCAAGAGACAAGAGTGTGTGTGTGTGTGTGACAGAAAGAGACAGAGACACAGTGTGTGTGTCTGTGTGTGTGAGAAAGAGACACAGTGTGTGTGTGTGTGAGAGACACAGAGAGACACAGTGTGTGTGTGTGTGAGAGACAGAGAGACAGTGTGTGTGTGTGTGCGTGTGTGTGTGTGTGAGAGAGACAGAGAGACACAGTATGTGTGTGTGTGTGTGTGTGTGTGTGTGTGAGAGAGACAGAGAGACACAGTATGTGTGTGTGTGTGTGAGAGAGAGAGAGAGACAGAGAGACACAGTGTGTGTGTCTGTGTGTGTGAGAAAGAGATACAGTGTGTGTGTGTGTGTGTGAGAGAGACAGAGAGACACAGTGTGTGTGTGTGTGAGAGAGACAGAGAGACACAGTATGTGTGTGTGTGTGTGTGAGAGACAGAGAGACACAGTATGTGTGTGTGTGTGTGTGTGTGAGAGAGAGAGAGAGAGAGACTGCAGGTCATATTTCATCCCTCGGTGGGCAGAGAGCAGTGCAGCCAAGCAGCCATGCCCACAGTGAGGGGTGGGGTTTAGGGGGGCGGGTGGGGTGCAGGGGGGGGGGGTTGCTGCACAGGCAGTGATGGTGAGGTCACAGTGCAGGCCAAACACAAGACACTCCACAAAGCAGAATACAGCACCCTGCCCTAAGCTGGGCTCTGACTGGCATTAAGAACCCCGCACTGAACCAATAGAACAAGACTAGAACAAAAACTGACACCAACTTCAAACCGACACTCACGGACCTACATACTGTTACTGATCTCAAGTTCCGTCATAAAGCAACAACTACATGAATGTATCCCATTTGTAATCGAGTTTATAAGTGAAAATCATGCCGGTAAATCGGTACAATAAATTAATATAGACACAACTGTCGGTGGCATTAGGATGGTATTGTGAACATTTTATCACTATGAAAGGTAGTGCATTATGAGAGACGGAATTTTAGAGTTTGGATCTCGGCGATCCAAAAACGCAAAACAGGACTTTTTACGAATTGAAATCCCATCGTATTCAGCATATAGGTATGTGAACCATGAAACACATACTTTGAAACCAAACTTCAACGCTACGTAGTTTGCTTATATTTCGCTTTCACCGCTCTATCGAATAGGGAGCAGTATACCGGAAGTATCGTTCCCAAAACATACGCTTTACGTAAGGTAAGTTTGTTATAAAGAGTCAGCAACATAGCCGACTAGCTAACGTTAGCTACCAAATGCCGTCTGTAATTCGTCAACGTTACCTGACGAGTCACACGTGATTTATTGGCTATATCGTGTATTATCTATATGGCTAGCTCTGTCTTACATTATTCGTTCAAACTGGACAAGTGACATATCTGAAGTTACGTTGTTTTTAAGGTAAATTACAAGACTACAGCACAAGCGAGTCGCTTTCTCTAGAACTGTCAGTAACTTTAGCTCTCCTATCTCAGGTCGCGCGCTGTCGGACAGCGGGTTTTGCCTTTGCGTAACCATAGCAACAGGTAATGGCAGTTGATTCACAAAACAAATAGCTAACTAGCCATTGAGATTACATCATCTCTTTTTCAAGGGAGCACTGGCCAAGATAGCAGCAATACACTTCACATGCCAATAAGACACACGGGAGGAAACAGAATCTAGCTAAGGAAGCAATTACATAGTCCGATCGGTTTCGCCTCCAAACCCTTCACTACATTTGTAAATGTCCTAACTGGGATCAGCTCAGATAGCTGCACATCTTCTTGCAAATGGTTCCAATCCAGACGTTTGCCGAGTTCAGTGCGAACCTGTAAGAGGGTGTAATTTGAACGCAAACAGTACTCAGAGCACTGGTACACAGAATCCAGCCCGTGCAACTGCAAGCATTGGGCAGAGGCATGCATACAACAGACCACTATTGTCGAGCAAGGGAAGAAACGTAGCCAACTAATTTTTTTATGGCAGTAAAGGAGAAGCAGTGTTTCGAAAATAAAAACCAAGCTTGAGTTTCAGCTTCTGTACAAGTTTGTGGAGTTTAAAAGTTAAACGTCAATTAAAATACCTAGATGCTTGAACTATGACACTAATTCAATCTGACTGCCCTGTAAAGTTACAATATTAACAGGAGATTATGTTTTCCTGGCATTAGAAAAGATCATAAATTTGGTGTTTATAACATTCAACACTTGTTACAGATTAAACAATCTTAACTCTACAATACCTAAAGCAGACTGCAAGTTCACACCACAGCAGTAAATGACAGTATTGTGAGCATAAAAATGAAACTGCATTAGTAATATTGTGGCTCAGGTTGTTTACATGAATAGTAAACAAAAGTGGACCAAGGACAGAACCTTGGGGAACACCTGACACAACATGAGATATTAATGGCAATAATTAAAGAACAGTACTTTGCATGTTTAGCAAAAAAAAAACAACTTAAAACTAAAAACGTTAACTAATACTCAATATTAGGACCAAACTATCTCGGGTAACATTGTTACTTTTCGTAATCTCCTCATAAAACAGTACCTGGATGTAATAATGCTAGCTAATTCGCTTTTTATTGTGATATTTACACCACGAAACCACAAACTGCACACAAAGCACACCCAGCGAGACATCAACACTAACGGTAACGCTAACATTAACGCTAACACACACGCTAACTTCTGTTGTAACAGGACGGTGAATCAGAGCGGGAGAGGGCGGGGTAAGCAGGCGGCAGCGGGAGGCGAGCATCGCGGCTAGCGGCTCTTACACATGGAGCGGCGGAAGAAACTCTTGCTCTGGTCTTTCTCCTTGGGTTTGCTCCTCATAAAGGGAAAGCGCTTCAGCTCTTTAGGGCCAGAGGAGGCACGACAGACGCACAGACGGAGGAGATGGAGCAGGAGGAGAAGAGAGGAGGAGGAGGAGAGAGGAGGAAAGATAACAGATCAGATGGACATTGAACACAGTACTGTGTGTGTGTGTGGTGGAGGGGGGGCAAAGCTGCAGCCTCAGCTGACATGGGGGGGGGGGGGGGTGGGCACACACTCACTCTCTCACACAGAGACACAGACAGAGTATCACTCACACTCTCACACTCTCACTCGCTTAACTATCATCCATAGCGCTGAGGTGCCAGAGACAGCCCATCCACCCATAGATGCAGAACAGGCACAGAGGGAGCGATGAGGACTGGGAATACTCGGAAATCGGAATACTCAGAATCATCTCTAAACACAGGGAACCTTACCCTCATTGGACACGGACCCGCCCACCTCTAAGCACGTGGGTGCTTTACCCTCATTGGACAGGTCCAAGCCTAGCAGCATGTGACAGATTTAACCTTTAACCATTAGCGGCATGTGACAGAACTGTAATGCCAATTCGTATGACCTCATTGTAATGACTGCCCCCGTCAGTTTGGACCTGGTTACTGAAGAAGCTAACAGGCCTATGCAGAAACACAATTCTGCGTTCTGAATCCTTTGATGTGAATGAATACAGATAAACTACATCCTCAGTTTAAACCGAAGGGAGGGAATCAGTAAAAGTAGTTTCATGGTGTGCTTCTGTTAGGTGCGGGCGCCTGACGTCTCTCTACTTCAGCAGACGGGCTGATGGGCGGGGCTGGAGGCCGTACTCACTGCTGCTCTTCTTGTGGGACAGGGCGTCGTCCAGGGAGGCGGAGCCTGAGCCCAGGGAGGCGGAGCCCGAGCCCATGGAGGCGGAGCCCGAGCCCAGGGAGGAGCTGTCGTGGGCGTCGGGCGGGGCCAGGAAGGCCTCTGCGGAGTCGGAGCGCGGCGGGGAGAGGGGCGTGGCGCGCAGCCGGGCCTTCGGTTTGATCAGCTTCCTCATCTTCAGCGTGATCCAGTTCCCCCGTCTGCGGGGAGACACCAGCAGGCTGACGGGCGTGACTCCCCCAAATCAGCCCCAATCTGCCCCACACCTGCCCCAATCTGCCCCAAACCTGCCCCAAATCTACCCCAAACCTGCCACAATCTGCCCCAAATCTGCCCCAATCTGCCCCAAACCTGCCCCAAATCAGCCCCAATCTGCCCCAAATCAGCCCCAGTCTGCCCCAAACCTGCCCCAAATCTGCCCCAAACCTGCCTCAAATCTACCCCAAACCTGCCCCAAACCTGCCTCAAATCTGCCCCAAACCTGCCCCAAACCTGCCTCAAATCTGCCCCAAATCTGCTCTCTCGCACCCCCCAGCACACCCTCTCTCTCACCCTCACTGCCCCCCCCCCCTCACACTCAGGACACAAGAAACCACAGGTATAAAGTCCAGGGATCAGAAAGTAGAAGTCCTGCTATGTGTTTTTTCCACCCATGAGTACCACTAACAAGTTCTACCTCCTGGCTGAGGAATTGTGCTAATTATCAAATCCAGGTGATTTGAACAAAACACTGGGGAGGACTTTCTGAACCTGGATTTCCCACCTCTGTACAGAACAGAACGCACAGCACTGACGAGGGTGGATGTGTGGAAGCTGACAGCATGCACACTCCTCCGCCCCGGACACTGGGCCTCACATGCAGCAGGGATGGAGGATGACTGCAAGCCTATCACGAGCAGTGCCATCAGCCACGAGAGACACACGGAGGCAGAGAGCACCACACCCAGCGAGGCCACTCACACCCGACACTACAGCTGAGCCCACGCCTTTTACAACCACAATAACAACCAATTAACCCGTTTACCGATTCACTAACCCCTTTACTGAGTCACTAACCCCTTTACTGATTCACTAACCCCTTTACTGATTCACTAACCCCTTTACTGATTCACTAACCCCTTTACTGAGTCACTAACCCCTTTACTGAGTCACTAACCCCTTTACTGAGTCACTAACCCCTTTACTGAGTCACTAACCCCTTTACTGATTCACTAACCCCTTTACTGAGTCACTAACCCCTTTACTGATTCACTAACCCCTTTACTGATTCACTAACCCCTTTACTGAGTCACTAACCCCTTTACTGAGTCACTAACCCCTTTACTGATTCACTAACCCCTTTACCGATTCACTAACCCCTTTACTGAGTCACTAACCCCTTTACTGATTCACTAACCCCTTTACTGAATCATTTACGGACTTATCAATCGTAAGTCGTGACTTATGACTGATTATGGGTGGGTCATATTTAATACTTCATAAACAATTGACTGATCAACCAATGAATGTATCCATTACCAAATGTATAAATAACCCGTTAACACACAGCTTGGGGCTTGAAGGAAATCTGACCTTTGACATGCAAGGGTGACACTTCCTCCACACAACGCTTGTGCAGCTGAAGAGCCGCTCCAGTGATGGAGGCTCTGCAGATCAGTCACCAGTGTCCCACCAGGGCTCTGACCCCAGTTCCCTCCCCAGCGTACAACACTGACCGTCACTGAGAGGACCGGGGTGTTGTGACAACACTGACCGTCACTGAGAGGACCGGGGCGTTGTGACAACACTGACCGTCACTGAGAGGACCGGGGTGTTGTGACGACACTGACTGTCACTGAGAGGACCGGGGCGTTGTGACAACACTGACTATCACTGAGAGGACCGGGGCGTTGTGACAACACTGACCGTCACTGAGAGGACCGGGGTGTTGTGACGACACTGACTGTCACTGAGAGGACCGGGGCGTTGTGACAACACTGACCGTCACTGAGAGGACCGGGGTGTTGTGACGACACTGACGGTCACTGAGAGGACCGGGGTGTTGTGAGAAGCAGCCCAGACACAAATTAAGTTTCCATCCAAATGTTTCGTGAATTCCCAGAAATTCGCAAATGCAGATGGGGGCGTGTTTCCGTCAGCTGCTGTTATAGTGCGAGTATTTTAAGACCATGAGATTACGTCCTGAAATGAGTACCAGCTGCGTTTTTTTGGGCTTTCTGGAGCAGAAGCATGACCCTTAATTTCATGGTTTATTCAAAAACACTTTCCATCATCCTTCATCACATCTTCTCTTTATTGATACATCAACTTTTCCACCTCGGTCAAGCACAAAAACTTTTATGCTATATTCTGGCAGTTTCCCCCCCGCCCCCCCACATTCGTGTTCAGAATGTGCACAGAAACGGTTGGATGGAGACCCCAGCACAGTCAGCGTGCAGAGAGGACGCACATCCAACGCACAAATACCTGCTGAGGAGAGCTCTGCAAGAGTGACCAGAAACCAACCACCACCAGAAGGTTAAGAACAGAACTAATCAACACAACACAGACCAGAACCTACACAGTAACAGAATATCTACCATCTACACAACTGGTCTGAAACCAGGAATCCCCAGCCCTGGTCCTGGAGAGCCACAGGGTGTGCTGGGGTCCCCAGCCCTGGTCCTGGAGAGCCACAGGGTCTGCTGGTTTTCATTGTTACTCAGCATTATTTGATCAGTTAAAGCAGCGGATTCCACAGGTATCTCACCTCCCCTTGTTTATTTGGTCAGAACTGGTTGGCGATGTTACAGAAAACAAGAACCAGCCGCGTCCTGCGCCTCTCCAGGACCAGGGCTGGGGACCCCAGCACACCCTATGGCTCTCCAGGACCAGGGCTGGGGACCCCAGCACACCCTATGGCTCTCCAGGACCAGGGCTGGGGACCCCAGCACACCCTGCGGCTCTCCAGGACCAGGGCTGGGACTTGTGGTTTCTGACTTTAATCACCATGTCTGATAAGGTGGCTGCTCTGAGTTACAGAGTACACAGCAGTACAACCCAAGGAGACCACACGTGTGTGTGTGTGTGTGTGTGTGTGTGTGTGTGACAGTGCCCTGCTCACCTGCGTGGGGGTGACGGGTCGTAGAACTTGTACTGGTCCATGATCTTCTCCTCCAGCTTCTCCTTCTGCCTCCGGAGCTCGTTCAGCTTGTCTCTGAGAGAGGGAAAGAGAGAGAGAGGGGGGGGAGAGAGGGAGAGAGAGACTCGCTGGTCAGGAGAGAGGCACCATTAGGATAAAAACACTTAAATGACGAACAAGCTGTAAAAGGGTGTGTGTGTGCGTGCGTGCGTGAGAGGTGTGTGTGTGTGTGCGTGCGTGTGTAAGCGGGACAGTAGGACACACACATGTACTGTCTCTGCTCCACGTGGAACAGGTCCTTGCTCTCCATGGTCTGCTCCAGCAGGGTGCGGTTCTGCAGCATGAGGGTCTGGATCTGGTCCAGCAGGTGCCGGTTCTCCTCCTCCAGGTTCCCCTTCAGCTGGCTCAGGAGCTGCACCACAGCGCGAGTTTACTGACGCTGTGCACATTCACTGACACTGCACACCTTTACTGAAGCTGCGCACATTTACTGACACTGTGCACATTTACAGACACTTCACACATCTACTGAAGCTGCGCACATTTACAGACGCTGTGCGCATTCACTAACACTGCACACATTCACTGACACTTCACACATTCACTGACACTTCACACATTCACTGACACTGCACACATTCACTGATACTGCACACATTTACTGATACTGCACACATTCACTGACACTGCAAACATTTACAGACACTTCGCACATTTACAGAAGCTGCGCACATTTACAGACGCTGAGCACATTCACTGACACTGCACACATTCACTGATACTACACACATTCACTGACACTTCACACATTCACTGACACTGCACACATTTACACTTTAAAAAGTGACAGTCTTAACAAGCATCTTATTACATTAGCAAATTTTGTGACAGGGGTTCCTGTACCTCGCACTGGTTGGTGAGTTTCGTGCAGGTGATGTCCAGTTGCTGGTACTGCTCCTTCAGGTTGGCGAACTCCGCCTCCAGCCGGGTCTGCTCCAGCTTCCCGCTGTTCAGCTGGGTCTTCAGCCCCCTGTGATCTGCCTGCAGGACTTCAGAGTCCCTCTGCAACTGGGCGTGAGCGGCGTTCAGCCTGAACACAGGGACACACACTGTAAACACTCCCCCTGAACACAGGGACACGGACACGGACACACACACTTTTCCCCTGAACACAGGGACACACGCTGTAAACACTCCCCCTGAACACAGGGACACGGACACGGACACACACACTTTTCCCCTGAACACAGGGACACACGCTGTAAACACTCCCCCTGAACACAGGGACACGGACACGGACACACACACTTTTCCCCTGAACACAGGGACACACGCTGTAAACACTCCCCCTGAACACAGGGACACGGACACGGACACACACACTTTTCCCCTGAACACAGGGACACACGCTGTAAACACTCCCCCTGAACACAGACGCGCACACACACACACACACACACTTTCAGCCTGAACACAGGGACACACACACACACACACACACACTTTCCCCCTGAACACAGGGACACACACACACACACACACACACACACAAACACTTTCCCCACAGGGACACACTCTTAAACACTCAGTCAGGGCTGTGTGCCCCATGGCTGAAGCTCACTTGTTGTTCTCCTCCTTGAGTTTGTGGTACTGGTCGGCCGTGGCCTTGTGGTCGCGACTCTCCGACAGCATGTTGCCTCGCTCCGCCTTCAGCTCCTGCTCCAAGCGCTGCAACTGCTCCCTCTGCTTCAACAGCTGGTTATACCTGCAGCAGCGCCAGACCGCCTCAATACAGACCGCCTCAATACAGACCGCCCTCAATACAGACCGCCTCAATACAGACCGCCTCAATACAGACCGCCTCAATACAGACTACTGCTACACAGACCTCCCTCAATACAGACTACTGCTACACAGACCTCCCTCAATACAGACTACTGCTACACAGACCGCCCTCAATACAGACTACTGCTACACAGACCGCCCTCAATACAGACTACTGCTACACAGACCGCCCTCAATACAGACTACTGCTACACAGACCGCCCTCAATACAAACTACTGCTACACAGACCGCCCTCAATACAGACTACTGCTACACAGACCGCCCTGAATACAGACCACCATCAACCTCCAACACAGACCGCCTTCAATACAGACTACTGCTACACAGACCACCATCAACCTCCAACACAGACCGCCTTCAACACAAACCTCCTCCAATACAGACCTCCTCCAACACAGAGTGCCTCCAACACTACTTAGTACAATATGAGAATGAGAGCATTGAGACAGTGCTGACAGTGTTGTGGGAAGGTTGAGGGAGTGTTATGGGAACATTGACAGAGCATTGTGTGAACATTGACAGAGCGTTGTGTGAATGTTGACAGAGCATTGTGAGAACATTGACAGAGCGCTGTGTCAATGTTGACAGAGCATTGTGAGAACGTTGACAGAGCGTTGTGTGAATGTTGACAGAGTGTTACAGGAACTTTGACAGAGCGTTGTGGGAACGTTGACAGAGCGTTGTGAGAACATTGACAGAGCGTTGTGAGAAGGTTGACAGCGTTGTGGGAACATTGACAGAGCGTTGTGTGAATGTTGACAGAGTGTTACAGGAACATTGACAGAGCGTTGTGTGAATGTTGACAGAGCGTTGTGTGAATGTTGACAGAGCGTTACAGGAACGTTGACAGAGCGTTGTGTGAATGTTGACAGAGTGTTACAGGAACATTGACAGAGCGTTGTGTGAATGTTGACAGAGTGTTGCAGGAGCATTGACAGAGCGTTGTGGGAACATTGACAGAGCATTGTGTGAACATTGACAGGGTGTTGTGTGAATGTTGACAGTGTGTTACAGGAACATTGACAGAGCGTTGTGTGAATGTTGACAGAGTGTTACAGGAACGTTGACAGAGCGTTGTGTGAACGTTGACAGAGCGTTGTGAGAACATTGACAGAGCGTTGCAGGAGCGTTGACAGAGCGTTGTGTGAATGTTGACAGAGCGTTGTGAGAACATTGACAGAGCGTTGTGTGAATGTTGAGAGAGCGTTGACAGAGCGTTGTGAGAACATTGACAGAGCGTTGCAGGAGCGTTGACAGAGCGTTGTGTGAATGTTGACAGAGCGTTGCAGGATCGTTGCGGGGCTCACCGGTCCTCCAGCTGCCGGTGCTCCAGCTCCAGGCTCTTGTGGGCGGCCTTGAGGCCGCCGTGCTTGGCGATGAGCGCCTCGTACTCCCCCGCCTGCCGCTCGTGCAGCGCCGCCAGCCGCTCGTGGTCCCGCAGGAGCAGCTCCTGGGCGGAGCGCAGCTCCTCCCGCTCCCGCAGCGCCCCCTCCCTGCCGCTCTCCGCACTGCACTGCTGGCTCTGCAGCTGGGCGTTCTGCGCCCGCAGCACGGCTCCCTGGGAGCTCAGCGTGGAGCTCTCCACCTGCGGGGGGCGGGGGGAGGGGTTACACCCCACTGTGGGGCTGAAGGTAACGCCACCCCTACATCACTACACCTCCCACTGGACGCTGGTCAAACGCTGCTGTTGGAACTGCTAAAACATTTAAAACCGCTCCACTTGAACTTATAATGCCTGAAATCTCCATATCGGACATTTTAAAAACAGAAAGAATTCAAAAGGTGGCCACACAGCCAGGAGAGGGCTCAGCCTGACCAATCAGAAAGCCCCAAACAGAATTACTATTAACCCTGGGGCACAGCACAGACAGACCCTACCCTTCCCATGATGCAGCAGTGCAGACAGACCCCACCCTTCCCATGATGCAGCGGTGTGGGCAGACCCCTGGTGCGGGCAGACCCCTTGCGCGGGCGTACCTGCAGCTTGGCGTTCTGGGTCTGCAGGGCGGTGTTGTTCTCCTGCAGGGAGGCCGTCTGTCTCTGCAGCACCAGGATCTGCGCCTGCAGGTTCCCGCTCTGCGTGTCCAGCTGCTTCAGCTGCGTGCGCAGCGCCTGCTTCTCCGCCTGCAGCGTGGCGTTCTGCAGAGAGAGCGCCAGGGCCTGAGCACCAGGGCCTGAGCACCAGGGCCTGAGCACCAGGGCCTGAGCACCAGAGCCTGAGCACCGGAGCACCAGAGCCTGAGCACCAGGGCCTGAGCACCAGAGCCTGAGCACCAGGGCCTGAGCCTGAGCACCAGGGCCTGAGCACCAGAGCCTGAGCACCAGGGCCTGAGCACCAGAGCCTGAGCACCAGAGCCTGAGCACCAGGGCCTGAGCCTGAGCACCAGGGCCTGAGCACCAGGGCCTGAGCCTGAGCACCAGGGCCTGAGCACCAGGGCCTGAGCACCAGGGCCTGAGCACCTTCCTCACACTCACACATACATATGTACGCACACGCACGCACGTTGTAATGTTATACATGGTGTATGTTATATGTGATTTAGTGTTATGTGTGTTGTTAGTGTGTTATACGTGTTGTAGTGTGTCATACGTGTGTGTGTGTGTGTATGTGTGTGGTTGTAGTGTGTCATACGTGTGTGTGTGTGTGTGTGTGTGGTTGTAATGTGTGGTTGTAGTGTGTTATACGTGTGTGTGTGTGGTTGTGTGGTTGTAGTGTGTTATACGTCTGTGTGTGTGTGTGTGTGGCAGCACTCACGTTCCTCTCCACCTCGATGAGCCGGTCCTTCAGCTTCAGTAGCTCCCTGGTCGCCTCCCGGCTCTCCTTCTCCCACTTACTGGCCGCCTGCAGTTCCTCTCCCGCCCTGAGGGGGGACCTCTGCACCATGCGCTCCTCCTCCTCTCTCTGCTGCAGCGCCTCGTAGTTCTTCTTCACCTGCAGCGGTCAAAGGTCAACCATCAGGTCTCACTGCTTTGGCTCCGGTCACCCTGTGTGTGTGTGTGTTTCTGTGTGTGTGTGTGTGTGGTTATGTGTGGTTATGTGTGTGTGTGTGTGTGTGGTTATGTGTGTGTGTGTGTGTGTGCGTGTGTGTGTGTGTGGTTATGTGCGTGTGTGTGCGTGTGTGTGTGTGGTTATGTGTGTGTGCGTGTGTGTGTGTGGTTATGTGTGTGTGTGTGCGGTTATGTGTGTGTGCGTGTGGTTATGTGTGTGTGTGCGTGTGTGCGTGTGTGGTTATGTGTGTGTGTGCGTGTGTGTGTGAGTGTGTGTGAGTGTGTGTGTGTGTGTGTGTGTGAGTGTGTGTGTGTGTGTGTGAGTGTGTGTGTGTGTGTGTGTGTGTGTGTGTGAGTGTGTGTGAGTGTGTGTGTGTGTGTGTGTGTGTGAGTGTGTGTGTGTGTGTGTGTGTGTGTGACTCACAGTCTTCAGCTCCTGCCGCAGCTGCTGATTCAGGTTGGATGACTCCTCCAGTCGGGCCTCCAGGGCGGCGATCTTCTCCTCCTTGATCTCCAGGGACTTCTTCAGGGTGGACTCCAGCTTAGACTCCAGCAGCTGGTACCTGCTGTGGGCCAAACACACGAGGACAGGTGAGAGTGTACCTGTGGAGAATCCTGACGGGTCAGAGGTTACCTGTGGTAAAGGGGACAGGTGAGTGTACCACAGGTGAGTGTACCTGTGGTAAAGTGGACAGGTGAGTGTACCACAGGTGAGTGTACCTGTGGTAAAGGGGACAGGTGAGTGTACCACAGGTGAGTGTACCTGTGGTAAAGTGGACAGGTGAGTGTACCACAGGTGAGTGTACCTGTGGTAAAGTGGACAGGTGAGTGTACCTGTGGTAAAGGGGACAGGTGAGTGTACCACAGGTGAGTGTACCTGTGGTAAAGTGGACAGGTGAGTGTACCTGTGGTAAAGTGGACAGGTGAGTGTACCACAGGTGAGTGTACCTGTGGTAAAGTGGACAGGTGAGTGTACCTGTGGTAAAGTGGACAGGTGAGTGTACCTGTGGTAAAGTGGACAGGTGAGTGTACCACAGGTGAGTGTACCTGTGGTAAAGGGGACAGGTGAGTGTACCACAGGTGAGTGTACCACAGGTGAGTGTACCTGTGGTAAAGTGGACAGGTGAGTGTACCTGTGGTAAAGTGGACAGGTGAGTGTACCTGTGGTAAAGGGGACAGGTGAGTGTACCACAGGTGAGTGTACCTGTGGTAAAGGGGACAGGTGAGTGTACCACAGGTGAGTGTACCTGTGGTAAAGTGGACAGGTGAGTGTACCTGTGGTAAAGTGGACAGGTGAGTGTACCTGTGGTAAAGTGGACAGGTGAGTGTACCACAGGTGAGTGTACCTGTGGTAAAGGGGACAGGTGAGTGTACCTGTGGTAAAGGGGACAGGTGAGTGTACCTGTGGTAAAGGGGACAGGTGAGTGTACCACAGGTGAGTGTACCTGTGGTAAAGTGGACAGGTGAGTGTACCTGTGGTAAAGGGGACAGGTGAGTGTACCACAGGTGAGTGTACCTGTGGTAAAGTGGACAGGTGAGTGTACCTGTGGTAAAGTGGACAGGTGAGTGTACCACAGGTGAGTGTACCTGTGGTAAAGTGGACAGGTGAGTGTACCTGTGGTAAAGGGGACAGGTGAGTGTACCACAGGTGAGTGTACCTGTGGTAAAGGGGACAGGTGAGTGTACCACAGGTGAGTGTACCTGTGGTAAAGTGGACAGGTGAGTGTACCTGTGGTAAAGTGGACAGGTGAGTGTACCTGTGGTAAAGTGGACAGGTGAGTGTACCACAGGTGAGTGTACCTGTGGTAAAGGGGACAGGTGAGTGTACCTGTGGTAAAGGGGACAGGTGAGTGTACCTGTGGTAAAGGGGACAGGTGAGTGTACCGCAGGTGAGTGTACCTGTGGTAAAGTGGACAGGTGAGTGTACCTGTGGTAAAGGGGACAGGTGAGTGTACCTGTGGTAAAGGGGACAGGTGAGTGTACCTGTGGTAAAGGGGACAGGTGAGTGTACCACAGGTGAGTGTACCTGTGGTAAAGTGGACAGGTGAGTGTACCACAGGTGAGTGTACCTGTGGTAAAGGGGACAGGTGAGTGTACCTGTGGTAAAGGGGACAGGTGAGTGTACCTGTGGTAAAGGGGACAGGTGAGTGTACCGCAGGTGAGTGTACCTGTGGTAAAGGGGACAGGTGAGTGTACCACAGGTGAGTGTACCTGTGGTAAAGTGGACAGGTGAGTGTACCACAGGTGAGTGTACCTGTGGTAAAGGGGACAGGTGAGTGTACCTGTGGTAAAGGGGACAGGTGAGTGTACCTGTGGTAAAGGGGACAGGTGAGTGTACCGCAGGTGAGTGTACCTGTGGTAAAGTGGACAGGTGAGTGTACCTGTGGTAAAGGGGACAGGTGAGTGTACCTGTGGTAAAGGGGACAGGTGAGTGTACCTGTGGTAAAGGGGACAGGTGAGTGTACCACAGGTGAGTGTACCTGTGGTAAAGTGGACAGGTGAGTGTACCACAGGTGAGTGTACCTGTGGTAAAGTGGACAGGTGAGTGTACCTGTGGTAAAGTGGACAGGTGAGTGTACCACAGGTGAGTGTACCTGTGGTCTGAGCTCTGCTCGTCCTGTAGGAGTCTCTCCTTGTTCAGGCCGATCTTCTCCAGTTCGTGGGTCAGCTTCTCCAGCTCGTTATTCATCTGCTGGGCCTTGAGCTTCTCATTCACCAGCTCCTGCACCCAGGACAATACATTACATTACAGTACATTACATTAATGGCATTTGGCAGACGCTCTTATCCAGAGCGACGTACAACAAAGTGCATACCCATAACCAGGGATAAGTGCACTGAAAGACCCTAGAGGATAGTACAATTTCAACTGCTACTTGCACAACAAAGATAAGGACCAGGGCCTGTTTGATCTTATAATACAGCTAACTACACCCAGCACACAATAACACTAACTACACCCAGCACACAATAACACTAACTACACCCAGGACACAATAACACTAACTACACCTAGCACATAATACCGCTAACTACACCCAGGACACAGTACCGCTAACTACACCCAGGACACAATACCGCTAACTACAACCGGGACGCAATACCACCAATTACACCCGGGACACAGTACCGCTAACTACACCCAGGACACAATACCGCTAACACACTGGCAGCAGCAGCAGAAGAATCCAGTGTGTTACCTCCCGCAGGGTGAGCAGGGTCTTCTTGTCGATGGTGGCCTGTTTGAGCAGCTCGTTGTTGTCCTTCTCCAGGTCGCGCGCCCGCCCGCAGGAGTCCCGGTACACGGCGGCCTCCTTGCCCAGGGCGCGGTTCTCCTGCTCCAGGGCGGCGAGCCGGGCCTGGGTCTCGTCCAGCGAGGCGTCCCGGATCTCGGCCTGCTGCCGCAGCCGGCGGTTCTCCTTCTCCAGCTGCTTCTTGTCCTTCTCCAGCTGGGCGCTCTCCTGCTCCAGGGCCCGGCCCTCGCGCTCCAGCTGCTCCAGGCGCTTGCTGGAGATCTTCAGCTCCTCCAGGCTGCGCTGCAGGCCCTGGTTCTCCTGCTCCACCTCCCGCAGCTCGTCCTCCAGCTGCTGGATCTTGCGGGAGCTGTTCTCCAGGGCCTTCTGCAGCCGCTGGTTCTCCGTGTCCAGGCCCTGGCAGCTGGCCTCCAGGCGCTCCGTCTTCCGGCTGGAGGCCCTGAGGAGCTCCAGGCTCTTCCGGAGTTGGGTCCGCTCCGCCTCCAGGTCCCGGTTCTCCTGCTCCAGCTGGGAGGCTCGTGACCCGGCCGCCCGCAGCTCCAGGTTCTGCCCCTCCAGCTGGGCGTTCTCCTTCTCCAGGGCCTCCAGCTGCACCTCCGTGGCCCTCAGGCCATCCAGCCTCTTCCTCAGGCCCCGCACCTCCTGCTCCCGCTCCCCACGCTCCCTCTCCACCGCCTCCAGCCTGCTGGCGTCCAACACTTATTACCATTATTACTATTATTATTATTAATATTATTACTGCTGACACGCACGCACTCTCACGCGCTTTCAGGCGCTCTCACTCTCTCTCACTCTCACTCTCTCACTCTCTCACTCTCTCACTCTCTCACTCTCTCACTCTCACACACTCTCACACGCCGCACTCAGACACATCCAGGTGTGTCGTTGAGGCAGCAGAGCCCCTCACCTGTCGCAGGTGAGGCCCAGGGCGGCGAGGCGTTTCTGCAGGGCCTCGTTCTCCCGGCTCAGCTCCTCCGCCCGCTCGGCCCTCTCCCGCTGCGCTTCCAGATCCTTCCGCAGGCGCGCGTGCTCAAACTCCGCCCGGCTGAGCTGGGCCCTGCCGTCGCTGACCGCCGCGTGCAGAGCCCGGTTCTCCTGCTCCACGTCCAGAACCCGCGCCTCCGCCCCGATCTGGCAGCGCTCCCGCAGCGCCGAGACCGTCTGCGACAGCCGCTCCTTCTCCTGCTCCAGCACCTGCACCTGGGGCAACCCGGAGAGACGGGAGACTCACACACCCACCAGCACGGGAGGGCTAGGCTGGGGTACAGAGTCAGTGTGTAGGGGGTAGGGGGTAGGGTTGGGGTACAGGGTTAGTGAGCAGGGGGTAGGGTCGGGGTATAGCCGATAGGGGGTAGGGTTGGGGTACAGGGTTAGTGAGCAGGGGGTAGGGTCGGGGTATAGCCGATAGGGGGTAGGGTTGGGGTACAGGGTGAGTGTGTAGGGGGTAGGATGGGGGAACAGAGTGAGTGTGTAGGGGGTAGGGGGTAGGGTCGGGGTATAGCAGATAGGGGGTAGGGTTGGGGTACAGGGTGAGTGAGTAGGGGGTAGGGGGTAGGTTTGGGGTACAGGGTGAGTGAGTAGGGGGTAGGGTCGGGGTATAGCAGATAGGGGGTAGGGTTGGGGTACAGGGTGAGTGTGTAGGGGGTAGGGTCGGGGTATAGCCGATAGGGGGTAGGGTTGGGGTACAGGGTGAGTGTGTAGGGGGTAGGATGGGGGAACAGAGTGAGTGTGTAGGGGGTAGGGGGTAGGGTCGGGGTATAGCAGATAGGGGGTAGGGTTGGGGTACAGGGTGAGTGAGTAGGGGGTAGGGGGTAGGTTTGGGGTACAGGGTGAGTGAGTAGGGGGTAGGGTCGGGGTATAGCAGATAGGGGGTAGGGTTGGGGTACAGGGTGAGTGTGTAGGGGGTAGGGGGTAGGGTCGGGGTATAGCAGATAGGGGGTAGGGTTGGGGTACAGGGTGAGTGAGTAGGGGGTAGGGTTGGGGTACAGGGTGAGTGAGTAGGGGGTAGGGGGTAGGGGTACAGGGTGAGTGAGTAGGGGGTAGGGGGTAGGGTTGGGGTACAGGGTGAGTGAGTAGGGGGTAGGGTTGGGGTACAGGGTGAGTGTGTAGGGGGTAGGGTTGGGGTACAGGGTGAGTGAGTAGGGGGTAGGGGGTAGGGTTGGGGTACAGGGTGAGTGAGTAGGGGGTAGGGGGTAGGGTTGGGGTACAGGGTGAGTGAGTAGGGGGTAGGGGGTAGGGTTGGGGTACAGGGTGAGTGAGTAGGGGGTAGGGGGTAGGGTTGGGGTACAGGGTGAGTGAGTAGGGGGGTAGGGGGTAGGGTTGGGGTACAGGGTGAGTGAGTAGGGGGTAGGGGGTAGGGTTGGGGTACAGGGTGAGTGAGTAGGGGGTAGGGGGTAGGGTTGGGGTACAGGGTGAGTGAGTAGGGGGTAGGGGGTAGGGTTGGGGTACAGGGTGAGTGAGTAGGGGGTAGGGGGTAGGGTTGGGGTACAGGGTGAGTGAGTAGGGGGTAGGGGGTAGGGTTGGGGTACAGGGTGAGTGAGTAGGGGGTAGGGGGTAGGGTTGGCGTACAGGGTGAGTGAGTAGGGGGTAGGGGGTAGGGTTGGGGTACAGGCTGAGGGGTAGTGGATAGGGGGCATGGTAGGGGTACCTGTCTCTCAGACGAGTCTCTCAGTGTCTCCAGCGTCTCCTCCAGTTGCCCTTTCTCTCTCAGCAGCTCAGCGTTCAGCTCCTCTGCACTGCGCAGACTCTGCCTGTCTGCGCTCATCTCGCTGTCCAGCTGCTTCAGCTGCGCAGACACACCACAGCACTGAAACTCACTCACTCACACACACACACACACACACACACACACACACACACACACACACACAGCACTGAAACTCACTCTCACTCACACTCTCACACACACACACTCACACACACTCACACACACTCACACACAGCACTGAAACTCTCACTCACGCACACACACACACACACACACACACACACACACACACACACACACAGCACTGAAACTCTCACTCACGCACGCACGCACGCACGCACCACACACACACACACACACCCAGCACTGAAACTCTCACTCACGCACGCACACACACACACAGCACTGAAACTCACTCTCACTCACACTCTCACACACACACACACACACACACACAGCACTGAAACTCACTCTCACTCACACTCTCACACACACACACTCACACACACTCACACACACTCACACACAGCACTGAAACTCTCACTCACGCACACACACACACACACACACACACACACACACCACAGCACTGAAACTCTCACTCACGCACGCACGCACACACACACACACACACACACACACACACACACACACACACACCACAGCACTGAAACTCTCACTCACGCATACACACGCACACACACACACACACCACAGCACTGAAACTCACACACACTCACACACACACACACACACCCAGCACTGAGACTCTCGCTTGCTCACACACATGCACTCGCACACACTCTCACACTCACACTCAC
Organism: Conger conger; assembly: GCF_963514075.1. Classification (NCBI taxonomy): domain Eukaryota; kingdom Metazoa; phylum Chordata; class Actinopteri; order Anguilliformes; family Congridae; genus Conger; species Conger conger. The sequence continues at coordinate 1,124,066 of NC_083761.1, read as the reverse complement.
ACCACACTCACACTCTCACACACACTCTCACACACACACACTCACACACACTCACACACAGCACTGAAACTCTCACTCACGCACACACACACACTCACACACACACACACACACACACACACACTCACACACTCACACACTCACACACTCACACACTCACACACTCACACAGCAGTACTGAGACTCTCTCACACTTATTCTCACACACACACACACACACACACACACTCACACAAGCTCCTACACTGGAGATCTGGCACCATTGCTTTGGTATATAAAGCAGCCAGCAGGCTGTTCTATCACTATTTATGAAAAACAGCATCTCTGGGAGCTGCAGACTGTTTAAAAATGCATTTATTTTCTACTCCACAGGAAGTTCATTTGTATTCAGCTTAAACACAACCAGTTAAACACTTAAAGTAAAACCACAGAGACCGGTTCTAAAGCTCTTCATCTCATCAGCCTTCCTCCTCTCAGATCTACTTCTGTCTTTTGAGCTAAAAAGGGAGCGTCAACTTCCCTTTCCCGGTTTGACGAAGATGTTCATGGGCGAAAAACGTGAAATGTTTCTGCCAGACAGGCAGCTATTTTTAATGTCCTTCCTGTGCAGTCAGGTTCTCTCGCTGTAGAGGCTCCAGGAGAGACTTCTCCAGCTCTGCTCTGCTCATCTACAGACTGCGTCCTAAACCAGTGTCCAGTTCCACCTGCAAAGGGCCGGTGTGGGTGTTTGTTTTAGCCGCACTCTGCGACACCTGACTGAAGTGATTAATGAGTTATGGTCTTCAGTAAAGCAGCGTGTTCAGCTGCATCCCTGCTCCCGTGCTAATGAATTCACAGCCATGGCCCAGGGGTGCTTACAGCAGCCAGGATTACACACCTGTTCCTCTCAAACCCCCCCAGTCTCCTGCACCTGTACAGGTGTGCGGCTTGCCCACCTGCTCGGCAAGTCTCTGGTTCTCCCTCTGGGCGTGGCTCTCGGGCTCCCCGGCGCCCCCCAGCTGCTCCACGGTGCGCTGCAGCGTCTGGTTCTCCCGCTCCAGCTTCAGCAGCCGGCTGGAGGTCAGCTCACTCACCTCCAGGCCCAGGGACTTCTGTGGCAGGGCTGAGCACGCCACGCAAAACACGCACACGCCACGCACACGCCACGCACACGCCACGCACACGCCACACACATGCACACGCCACGCAAAACACGCACACGCCACGCACATGCACACGCCACGCACATGCACACGCCACGCACACGCCACGCAAAACACGCACACGGCACGCACACGCCACGCAAAACACGCACACGCCACGCAAAACACGCACACGCCCCACACACACACACGCCACGCAAAACACGCACACGCCACGCACATGCACACGCCACGCAAAACACGCACACGCCACGCAAAACACGCACACGCCACACACACACACACACACACACACACACACACACACACACACACACACACACACACACACACACAGTGAGGAACTCTCCAGAGAAGGGCCATAACTGAAGTTATTGAAATACAGTATTATATTGTCAGGGGATGTGATCATTATTCCAAACTGTGTTCCCATTCCCATTTCCTAACTGGCCGGCTAGAGGAGATGTCCCCTGGTCCTTCCAGAAGTTTCCGCCCCGGCCTGAGGGTAGGGGGGCAGGGGGAGGGGGGAGGGGGGAGACTCACCCTCCATGAGCTCTGGCGGTTTGGACAGCTGCTCCAGCTCCCAGCCCAGGTGCAGCGACTCGTCATGCTCTGCTTCTGAGCCATCTCCAGAGACAGGTTCTCCTCCAGGAGCTCCTCAATCCGCTTCCTGTCTCCATCCCGGTCCTGAGACACACACACACACATACACACAAGTACACATAAGTACACACATGACATACTGGAGACCAATCAGTTTTACAGCGCAGCCTGTGGCTAAGGTGCATGAATAGGACCTGGAAGGTCGGTGGTTCAAGCCCCGGTGTAGCCACGATAAGATCTGCACAGCTGTTGGGCCCTTGAGCGAGGCCCTTAACCCCACATTGCTCCAGGGGATATTGGCTCCTGCTTAGTCTAATCAGTAAGTGGCTTTGGATAAAGGTGTCAGCTAAATAGGAAATTATTATTATTATTACTGGAAAAGTGATTGTTCTAGTAAAATGGGCTGAATGTAGACCACCTGATTGGACAATAGACCAGCCAATGGCACTGGAGAGCACCTGATTGGACAATAGACCAGCCAATGGTAATGATAATCCAAAGCCAGAGCTGACCCAGAGTGCCCTGGGGCTCACCATCTCCATGTCGTGGATGCGGGCCTGGAGCTGCAGGCTCTCCTTCTCCAGCTGGTGCAGCTTGTCTGAGCGCGCCCGCGAGCCCTCCAGCTGGCCCTCCAGCATGGCCTTGGTCTCCAGCAGCACCTGGTTATCCTCCTTCAGCTCCTACACACACACACACACACACACACACACACACCTTCAGCACCCACAATACAGTCATACACACTCACCGCATCGATGACAAGGGCCCTACTTCAGATCCTTTCTCAGCTAACATGGAGTGGACCTCAATATTCACTGTGACTTTGTAGAACTCTATGGTAGTCCCTCATACCTCCACCCTGGTCCTGCAGAACTCTATGGTATCCAGCCACACCTCCACCCTGGCCCTGTAGAACTCTATGGTATGCGGTCATACCTCCACCCTGGCTCTGCAGAACTCTATGGTAGCTGCTCATACCTCCACCCTGGCCCTGCAGAACTCTATGGTAGCTGCTCATACCTCCACCCTGGCCCTGCAGAACTGTATGGTAGTCCCTCATACCTCCACGCGGGCCCTGTAGAACTCTATGGTGCCGCTCATACCTCCACGCGGGCCCTGTAGAACTCTATGGTTCCTCTCATACCTCCACGCGGGCCCTGTAGAACTCTATGGTAGGCGCTCATACCTCCACTCGGGCCCTGTAGAACTCTATGGTAGGCGCTCATACCTCCACGCGGGCCCTGTAGAACTCGATGTCGTGCAGCCGCTCCTTGTAGCGCCCCACTTCGCTCTCCAGCTTGTCGACGCGCGCAGCCTTCTCCCGCAGGGCGTCCAGCTCGTCACGGTACGCCCGCGCCGCCCGCGCCTCCGCCAGCAGCTGCACGTTCTGCAGGGAACACGCGTGTGTAATACACACGTTACCCACGTGACCCGTGTGTAACCTGCACATGTCCAGCTCAATCTACAGCCCTCCCAGGTAGATAACAGGCAGATGATGAACTCTGGGTAAATGATGAACCCCACAGGCAGATAATGAACTCTGAGTAAATGATGAACCTCCTGCTGGATCCTCTTCAGCTCCGCCTCCTGGTTCTCCAGCTCCTGCCTGCAGTCCATCAGCTGCTCGCTCTTCTCCTCCCTAGAGAGAGAGAGACATTAACACTGTACTGAGAGAGAGGGAGAGGGAGAGAGGGAGGGAGAGAGAGGGAGAGAGAGACACTCTCACACACTGTAACCACAACAACACACTCTCTCACACACACTGTAACCACAACACACTCTCTCTCTCTCACACTGTAACCTCAACACACACTCTCTCACACTGTAACCACAACACACATTCTCACACACTGTAACCACAACACACTCTCTCTCACACACTGTAACCACAACACACTCTCTCTCACACACTGTAACCACAACACACTCTCTCTCACACACTGTAACCACAACACTCTCACACTGTAACCACAATACTCTCTCTCACACACTGTAACCACAACACTCTCTCTCTCACACACTGTAACCACAACAACACTCTCTCTCACACTGTAACCACAAATCAGTGACATCATTTTCCCAAAAGGCAATAACAATTTTTAAAAGAGGGGGATTAAATTTACTGTGCTAAAAACACCAACTCCAACAATCACAAGTCCCCGCATAAGTCCACAGAAACACAGAGTGCTAATATAGGCATGTTAGCCTGGCCCTCTCAGCTTCACTCTCCGATCCCTCAGTTAGTTTGCTTTCAGAAGCAAAAGCCCCACGCTGCACTGTGGGATAATTATGAGGATAATGTGGGGGCACTTGTGCTGTATGTATGCTAGGCTGTAATTAGAGTAGCATCTTCAATGGCGTATCATTACTGGGAAACCGCCAGCCTGCTAATCGTGCTAACGTCACTGTATGCTCACACTGTGTGATTTAGCCATCAGCATGCTAATCGTGCTAACGTCACTGTATGCTCACACTGTGTGTTTTAGCCATCAGCCTGCTAATCATGCTAACGTCACTGTATGCTCACACGGTGTGATTTAGCCATCAGCATGCTAATCGTGCTAACGTCACTGTATGCTCACACTGTGTGTTTTAGCCGTCAGAGGGACAGAGATCGCCTCTCTTCCTCCTCCTCAGACATTGGCACAACACACAGAGCAGGGAAAGAGGAGCACACAGAGGCCAGAACACCCAGCTGATGCACTTAAAAAAGACACTGGAAATAACACTCTCAGTTTATAACACATACCATCACACGGAACGAGAGTTTTCATAAAAACAGACATTTCCTTCAAAACTGCCCGTAGTAATCTGCAGGATTTTTGCGCAGTCAGGAGTATCTCAGACCAGGTGTCTGACTATTTGGAGAGGAGGCTTGGTGTATGGATCAGGGCGGGGCAGGCTGGCAGAACTGAGGGTGAAGGGACCCCCACACACACAAGCCAAAACACACCAGACACATACATCACCACTTAATAAAGGCAGGAGACAAAACACACCAGACACATACATCACCACTTAATAAAGGCAGGAGACAGAACCCAATACTACCAGCTCAGCTGGCCATCAGGGCTCGATGGAAAATCGTTTTGATTCATTGATTCAATTTCAGACCAGAACAAAACCCCGAACCGTTCATCACAATAAAGACACTGAGAGGAAAACACACACATATAACTTCAGAGCTGGGACAGACTGTGCAAGCCAGCACAGGGCCACAGAGGAGGCACCCAGCTGAGCCAACACAGGGACCGCACCCGGGCTAATACTCGAATGCATCTGGCCTGGTGCTCCTAATGTAAATGCACTTTTAATGAGAAAGTCAAATGAGTCGGGTAGAGACTCACAGGGTGGGGGTTGAGGTTGAGGTTTGGGTTGTGGAGGGGGTTGGGGTTGAGGTTGGGGTTGAGGTTTGGGTTGTGGAGGGGGTTGGGGTTGGGGTTGGGGTTGAGGTTGAGGTTGAGGTTGAGGTTGAGGTTTGGATTGTGGAGGGGGTTGACGTTGGGGTTGGGTTGAGGTTTGGGTTGTAGAGGGGGTTGGGGTTGGGGTTGTGGAGGGGGTTTGGGTTGGGGTTGATGTTGGGGTTGGGGTTGGGGTTGGGGTTGTGGAGGGGGTTGTGGAGGGGGTTGGGGTGGGGGGTTAGGGTTGGGGTGAGGTTGGGGTTGATGTTGGGGTTGGGGTTGTGGAGGGGGTTGCGGTGGGGGTTGGGGTTGTGGAGGGGGTTGGGGTGGGGGTTGGGGTTGTGGAGGGGGTTGGGGTTTGGGTTGTGGAGGGGGTTGTGGAGGGGGTTGAGGTTGGGGTTGGGGTTGGGGTTGGGGTGAGGTTGGGGTTGGGGTTGTGGAGGGGGTTGGGGTTAGGGTTGGGGTTGTGGAGGGGGTTGTGGAGGGGGTTGTGGAGGGGGTTGGGGTTGGAGTTGTGGAGGGGTTGGGGTTGGGGTTGTGGAGGGGGTTGTGGAGGGGGTTGGGTTTGGGGTTGGGGTTAGGGTTGGGGTTGGGGTTGTGGAGGGGGTTGGGGTTGTGGAGGGGGTTGTGGAGGGGGTTGGGTTTGGGGTTGGGGTTAGGGTTGGGGTTGGGGTTGTGGAGGGGGTTGGGGTTGTGGAGGGGGTTGTGGAGGGGGTTGATGTCGGGGGGGGGGGAGACTCACAGCTCCTGTCTCAGACGGCGGATCTTGGCCTTGCGTCGGCGAGCTCCACAGAGAGGTGCTGCCGGCTCTCGGTGCGGTGCATGCTGGGGGATCCGTTGGGGGACTGGGTGCAGGGGGCGGGGGGGCAGTACTGACCACAGTCCCTCTCCTGAGTCAGCTCCACTATCCTCTGCAGGGAAACACACACACCTGTAAACACACACACTCATACACACACACACACACACACACACACCTGTAAACGCATACACACAAACACATACTCACACCTGTAAACACACACACACACCTGTAAAACACACACACTCACACACACACACACACACACACACACACACACACACACACCTGTAAACACATACACACAAACACACACTCACACCTGTAAACACATACACACAAACACACACAGACACCTGTAAACACATACACACACACACACTCACACACAGACACCTGTAAACACACACACACACACACACACACACACACCTGTAAACACATACACACACACTCACACACAGACACCTGTAAACACACACACACACACATACAAACACACACACACCTGTAAACATACACACACACATGTAAACACACACACACACACATACAACACACACACACCTGTAAACATACACACACACATGTAAACACACACACACACACACACACACACCTGTAAACATACACACACACACACACCTGTAAAAATACAACACACACACATACACCTGTAAACACACATACACACACATACGCCTGTAAAAATACAACACACATATACACCTGAAGAAATACAACACACATACATACAGCACACACACATACATACACACCTGTAAACATACAACACCCACACTCACACACTAACACTAACATGGGTTGTGGATGGGTCTTCCAAAATGACAATGACCCAAAACATACGGCCAAGGCAACAAAGGAGTGGCTCAAAAAGAAGCATATTAAGGTCCTGGAGTGGCCTAGCCAGTCTCCAGACCTAAATCCCATCGAAAATCTGTGGAGGGAGCTGAAGCTTCGAGTTGCCAAGCGACAGCCTCGGAACCTTAAGGATTTGGAGAGGATCTGCAAAGAGGAGTGGACCAAAATCCCTCCCAAGATCTGTGCAAACCTCGTGAAAAATCTGACCTCTGTGCTTGCCAACAAAGGTTTCTCCACCAAGTATTAAGTCCTATTGTTCTATGGATCACATACTTATTTCATGTGAAAATATGATATTAAATTTATCAAATTTATATGATGTTGTTATTGTAGTGTTGTGATTGGCTGTAATACAGTGAACCTGCGATGTGATTGGCTGTAATACTGTGAACCTGCGTTGTGATTGGCCGTGGGGCGGTACCTCCAGCTGCTCGTCCCTCTCGTCCACCAGCGCTTGAGGTGGAAGGCCAGGCTGTGGGAGAGAGAGTCCAGGCCCTCAGGGGCGAGCGAGCCTGACTCCACCCACTGCAGGTCCAGCACCTTCTCCTGGTTATGGGTCACCTGACCCAGCCAGAAAGAGAGAGAGAGGGAGGGGGAGAGAGAGGGGGAGAGAGAGAGAGGGAGGGGGAGAGGGAGGGAGGGAGGGGGAGAGAGAGAGGGGGGGGGGAGGGGGGAGAGGGAGGGAGAGGGTGAGAGAGAAAGAAAGAGAGGGAGAGAGAGAGGGGGAGAGAGGGAGGGGGAGAGAGAGAGAGAGAGGGAGGGAGAGGGAGGGAGCGAGAGGGTGAGAGAGAGAGAGAGAGAGAGAGAGAGAGAGGGAGAGAGAGAGAGAGGGGGAGAGAGGGAGGGAGAGAGAGGGAGGGGGAGAGGGAGCGAGAGGGTGAGAGAGAAAGAGAGGGAGAGAGAGGGAGAAAAAGAGAGAGAAAGAGGGAGGAGAGGGGGAGAGAGAGGGAGGGAGGGAGGGGGAGAGAGGGGGAGAGAGAGGGAGGGAGGGAGGGGGAGAGAGAGAGGGAGGGAGGGAGGGAGAGAGAGAGAGGGAGAGGGGAGAGAGAGGGAGAGAGAGGGAGGGGAGAGGGAGGGAGAGGGTGAGAGAGAAAGAAAGAGAGGGAGAGAGAGAGGGGGAGAGAGGGAGGGGTGAGAGAGAGAGAGGGAGGGAGAGGGAGGGAGCGAGAGGGTGAGAGAGAGAGAGAGAGAGAGAGAGAGAGAGTGGGAGAGAGAGAGAGAGGGGGAGAGAGGGAGGGAGAGGAGGGAGGGGGAGAGGAGCGATTGAGAGGGTGATGAGAGAAAGAGAGGGAGAGAGAGGGAGAAAAGAGAGAGAAAGAGGGAGGGAGAGGGGAGATGAGATCAAGCAACATCAACCTCTCTGTGACAATATACATTTATACACACACTGACCCTTCAATTATTTACAGCACTGCAATGCATTTTAAATTATATGCATGTCAAGTTCTGTTCATAAGAGCAGTTGGATATATAAAACAGAGTGAGTGTGTGTGCACGCCGTGCGTGAGTGTGTATGTGTGAGCGTGTGTATAATGTATATACTCTCTGCATTACCTCTGGATGTGTGAGGCGATCTCGGCCTTGGTGTGGAAGTCTAAGGTCTGGATCCGGTCGATGTACTCCTCCTTCTCCTCACACTGACAGAGAGAGAGAGAAAGAGGGTGGGGTGAGGGGGGGGGGGGGCTCTGAGCTCACGCCGACGTCCCGGAACCTTCCACAGCGCCAGAGGAGCTCAGACACTGTACCACCCACCCACCCACCCACCCACCCACTCACCCACTCACTCACTCACTCACTCACTCACTCACTCACTCACTCACTCACTCACTCACTCACTCACTCACTCACTCACTCACTCACTCACTCACTCACTCACTCACTCACTCACTCACTCACTCACTCACTCACTCACTCACTCACTCACTCACTCACTCACTCACTCACTCACTCACTCACTCACTCACTCACTCACTCACTCACTCACTCACTCACTCACTCACCTCACTCACTCTCGGACACACACTCGGACACACACACACTCACACAGACTCACCTGCACCGCACAGCCAGTAATAGCAGCAGTAATTTCTTCATTTCCTCCAGGCCTTGCTCTGCAAAGAAATAAAAACCCATTATCTCTCTCTCTCTCTCACACACACACACACACACACACACACACACACACACACACACACACACAGACTCGCTCACACTCACAGTGTGCTGTATACACACACACACACACACACAGTGTGCTGTACACACAATGACACACACACACTACACTCAGTGTGCTGTACACACACACACACACACACACACTCACTCACTCACTCACACACACACACACACACACACACACACACACAGTGTGCTATACACACACACACACAGTGAGCTGTACACACTCTCACACACAGACACAGTGTGCTGTACACGCACACACACACACTCACACAGTGAGCTGTACACACACACACTCACAAACTGTTATTCCCAATAATACTGTTGTGTCCCAGCAGCCTCTGAGACTGAGGGTGTGTAAAAGGTGGAGTCCCAGCGGTGTGGGAGTCAGTGTAAAAACACTCCGGCTTTCCCTGTCCTGACATCGGCGAGGAAAAGAAGTGCACACAGAGCAGGAAGTGGATACACACAGAGCAGGAAGTGGATACACTCAGAGCAGGAAATGGATACACACAGAGCAGGAAATGGACTGAGTAGGACAACGGCTGAGTGGGCCACCTGCGCTCACCGCCAGGAAGAACGAAAATAAACACAGGAGAGTCTGATGTCACCCCCCACAGCGCACAACACCCCCCCCACAACAACGTGCCCCCCCCAGACCCCTGAGTGCCCCATGACCTCTGACCCCTGAGGGTAACTATGGAGACCACCCCACCCTCCTGCTCAGTGCAGGGTCTCAGTGCCCCTCAGGATGAAGAGCGTATGGGGGGGTGTAGGACATCCTCAGCACCCCCTCCAGTCCCCATTCCACCCCCACACTGGGCAGGGCCGAGACACAAACGCATTTGACAT
>NC_083761.1:1104200-1106700 GCF_963514075.1 Conger conger | reverse complement strand
ACACAGGACAGCGGACACACCTGTAAATGTCACCTCATTGTGCCAGTGACACGCCAGGAGACATATCACTCAGGATGAGGGGGGCACTGTCCATGACTGGGGCTCTTCAGCCCAGTTTCACACAGACCCCACTGAGGAGCCCCTGGGAGGGAGGGGTCCCAGGGAGGGAGGGGTCCCAGGGAGGGGACGTCAGCACACTGGAGCACCACACTAAGAGCGGGTGTGGGGTTTTTCCACCACGTCGTTTAAAATTTAAAGATAAAAAAACTAGAGCAGGATAAAAATAAATAAAACATCAACACAGAGACCTTTGTACTGCCGCCTGTGACGTACATTCACACCACATAAAAACTGCATTCCTCACGAAACAACCGTCTGAAGAACAGCACCCCCCCAGATTTAAACAGGTCTGACTCTGTGAGAGGGTGAGTGGAACGGGTCAGGGTGCTACTTCCTGTTTTCAGTCCACACATCTGCCTGAAGAACCCACCCCACTTAAAAACAACAACAAACACACAGAAATAACCCCACACTTATCTCTGTGCTTTAAATAAACGCTCTGTTTATTTACTCTGGGTGGTGTGTGTGTGGGGGGGGGGGCACAGTGGGGGGGGGGGTTAAGGAAACAGTCAGTGGGGGGGGGGTCCACACACAGAACACACCCTTTCCTCTTTTTATTCCGCACAAATAAACCCCCCCTCCTCACCAGACACTGTTCCCAGTTTCCAGCGAAAAGGCGAAATGCTTCAGAAGTAGTCAGAACCCCCCCCCCCCCCATTTCTCAATACCTCTGAGCAGAGGACAGAAACACACAGGTGCAGCAGGAGACCACAGTAACCACAGTAACCACAGTGACCACAGTGACCACAGTGACCACAGTGACCACAGTAACCACAGTGACCACAGTGACCACAGTGACCACAGTGACCACAGTAACCACAGTAACCAGTCACCACAGTCACCACAGTAACCACAGTAACCACAGTCACCACAGTCACCACAGTCACCACAGTGACCACAGTGACCACAGTAACCACAGTGACCACAGTCACCAGTAACCACAGTAACCACAGTAACCAGTCACCACAGTCACCACAGTGACCACAGTGACCACAGTCACCAGTAACCACAGTAACCACAGTAACCAGTCACCACAGTCACCACAGTCACCACAGTAACCACAGTAACCACAGTCACCACAGTGACCACAGTGACCACAGTCACCACAGTAACCACAGTGACCACAGTGACCACAGTAACCACAGTCACCACAGTAACCACAGTCACCAGTAACCACAGTGACCACAGTGACCACAGTGACCACAGTAACCACAGTAACCACAGTAACCACAGTGACCACAGTAACCACAGTCACCACAGTAACCACAGTAACCACAGTAACCACAGTGACCACAGTAACCACAGTCACCACAGTAACCACAGTCACCAGTAACCACAGTGACCACAGTGACCACAGTGACCACAGTAACCACAGTAACCACAGTAACCACAGTCACCACAGTCACCACAGTCACCACAGTGACCACAGTGACCACAGTGACCACAGTGACCACAGTAACCACAGTAACCACAGTAACCACAGTCACCAGTAACCACAGTGACCACAGTGACCACAGTGACCACAGTAACCACAGTAACCACAGTCACCACAGTAACCACAGTAACCACAGTAACCACAGTCACCACAGTCACCACAGTCACCACAGTCACCACAGTAACCACAGTGACCACAGTCACCACAGAACTGTACTCTAAACGTGACAGACTAATGGGGCTGGAACAGAAATGAGGGATCCTGTGTCAGGGACACAGCCATGTTGATCTTCTGCCGACCGTTCCCAATTAATGCTCAATTATTTAAATTTAGGGGGGAAGGTCAGATGAGACAACACTGTCCCATGCTGGCCAGCGTGTAAAACCCAGCGACCGCACGCTGAACAGCTGGACTGGGCTGGGGGGAGTGACAGTGGCTTCAGAAAGTATTCAGACTTCTGGTTTCTAGATTTCATTTTAAATGGTTAAAATTGAAATGTCTGTCCATCAATCTACACTCAATAACCCATACTGACAAAGTGAACACGTTTTTTGCAAATGTAGCCTATTAAAAATGTAAAACTCAGCTCTCTCATCTTTATGAGTATTCACACTGTCACACATTCACACCATTTAAGCCCAGTGAAGGGGTGGGGGTGGGGGGGGGGGGGCGATGATGAAACACAAACACGGCCGACGGTGACTAATATGTGTGTGTGTGTGTGTGTGTGTGTGTGTGTGTGTGTGTTTGTGTGTGCATGTGAGTGTGTGTGTGTGTGTGTGTGTGTGGGGGGGGGTGTCTATCTGTGGGCAGGTTCATTTATTTTATCATATAAAACCTGAATAATCACCGGTTAATGAATCAGATGAAGTACTCTGTGTTTCCAGCAGACTGCAGCTCCTATGGGGCTCTCTTTAAAACAGAGAACATCTCTGCCAGGGGGCT
>NC_083761.1:1064200-1099200 GCF_963514075.1 Conger conger | reverse complement strand
TAGGGCTGTACATACACAGTGTGTCTATAGGGCTGTACATACACAGTGTGTCTATAGGGCTGTACATACACAGTGTGTCTATAGGGCTGTACATACAGTGTGTCTATAGGGATGTGCATACAGTGTCTATAGGGCTGTGCATACAGTGTCTATAGGGCTGTACATACACAGTGTGTCTATAGGGCTGTACATACAGTGTGTCTATAGGGCTGTACATACAGTGTGTCTATAGGGCTGTGCATACAGTGTCTATAGGGCTGTACATACAGTGTCTATAGGGCTGTACATACACAGTGTGTCTATAGGGCTGTACATACAGTGTGTCTATAGGGCTGTACATACAGTGTGTCTATAGGGCTGTACATACACAGTGTCTATAGGGCTGTACATACACAGTGTCTATAGGGCTGTACATACAGTGTGTCTATAGGGCTGTACATACAGTGTGTCTATAGGGCTGTACATACACAGTGTCTATAGGGCTGTACATACACAGTGTCTATAGGGCTGTACATACAGTGTGTCTATAGGGCTGTACATACAGTGTGTCTATAGGGCTGTACATACAGTGTGTCTATAGGGCTGTACATACACAGTGTGTCTATAGGGCTGTACATACAGTGTCTATAGGGCTGTACATACAGTGTCTATAGGACTGTACATACAGTGTCTATAGGACTGTACATACAGTGTGTCTATAGGGCTGTACATACAGTGTCTATAGGGCTGTACATACACAGTGTCTATAGGGCTGTACATACAGTGTCTATAGGGCTGTACATACAGTGTCTATAGGGCTGTACATACACAGTGTGTCTATAGGGCTGTACATACACAGTGTCTATAGGGCTGTACATACAGTGTGTCTATAGGACTGTACATACAGTGTCTATAGGGCTGTACATACAGTGTCTATAGGACTGTACATAGTGTCTATAGGACTGTACATACAGTGTGTCTATAGGGTTGTACATACAGTGTCTATAGGGCTGTACATACACAGTGTCTATAGGGCTGTACATACACAGTGTGTCTATAGGGCTGTACATACAGTGTCTATAGGGCTGTACATACAGTGTCTATAGGGCTGTACATACACAGTGTGTCTATAGGGCTGTACATACACAGTGTCTATAGGGCTGTACATACAGTGTGTCTATAGGACTGTACATACAGTGTCTATAGGGCTGTACATACAGTGTCTATACGACTGTACATACAGTGTCTATAGGGCTGTACATACACAGTGTGTCTATAGGACTGTACATACAGTGTCTATAGGGCTGTACATACACAGTGTCTATAGGGCTGTACATACAGTGTGTCTATAGGGCTGTACATACAGTGTCTATAGGGCTGTACATACAGTGTCTATAGGGCTGTACATACACAGTGTCTATAGGGCTGTACATACACAGTGTGTCTATAGGACTGTACATACAGTGTCTATAGGGCTGTACATACACAGTATCTATAGGGCGGTACATACACAGTGTCTATAGGGCTGTACATACACAGTGTCTATAGGGCTGTACATACACAGTGTCTATAGGGCTGTACATACAGTGTCTACAGGGCTGTACATACACAGTGTCTATAGGGCTGTACATACAGTGTGTCTATAGGGCTGTACATACAGTGTCTATAGGGCTGTACATACAGTGTCTATAGGGCTGTACATACACAGTGTGTCTATAGGGCTGTAAATACACAGTGTCTATAGGGCTGTACATACACAGTGTGTCTATAGGGCTGTACATACACAGTGTCTATAGGGCTGTACATACACAGTGTCTATAGGGCTGTACATACAGTGTCTATAGGGCTGTACATACAGTGTCTATAGGGCTGTACATACAGTGTCTATAGGGCTGTACATTCACAGTGTCTATAGGGCTGTACATACACAGTGTCTATAGGGCTGTACATACACAGTGTGTCTATAGGGCTGTACATACACAGTGTGTCTATAGGGCTGTACATACACAGTGTGTCTATAGGACTGTACATACAGTGTCTATAGGGCTGTACATACACAGTGTCTATAGGGCTGTACATACACAGTGTGTCTATAGGGCTGTACATACACAGTGTCTATAGGGCTGTACATACACAGTGTGTCTATAGGGCTGTACATACAGTGTCTATAGGGCTGTAAGGGAAAGGGGAAACACTGTTAGCCTGAGTTTGGTTCGACACCTTTCTCAGATGTGTATGATTCACGCTGAAAACACACTCACAGGACAGATGGGGCTTGTTCGCGGTTAAACTCTGACCTCATTCTGCGCTGGTGAAAAAGCGCTAATATGCTACAAACTACTGCCGCTAACTCATCAGAGATCTGGCAACTCTTACACACTTTGTGACTGTGTTAGATCACCTGCTCAGTTGTTGTCACTTTACCCTAGAGACACAAACAGCTCTGAAATCGTTTGCGCACGTGTACACACGTGTGCGCTCGAAAGCGTGTTCATGTGCGTGTCAACAATTACGTGCGTTCATCTGTGTTCCATTGCAAACAATTAGCCAACCTCCGAAGCGCTAATTAACTCCTTACGCGACCCATAATGCATTTCAAACCAACCCTGACGCAACCACTCGCCAGTCCATCCATCGCCCGGGCAGTCTCTGCGGAAACCAGGGAGATGGACAGATGGAGAGACGGAGAGATGGAGGGATAGAGGGATGGAGAGGACTATAATCGTTTCCGGGGAAAAGACGGACAGGAAAAGCGCTGTGTTCCTGGAACAGCCCTGACCGTAACCACTCACTGCAGAGGAAGGAACTCATTAGAGAAACGACCTGCAGCAGCGATATCGAGGGTGCACTGCTGTAGCCTGCTGAGAGGCGTCCTACAATACACCATCAATCACTCATTTAATACTACTACTTATAATAATGATAATAATAACAATAATAGTTAACCCGATCCATTGACTGCAGTCAGTGAAAGGAAGATATCCTTAAACTTCACACAGTTAGTTCAGCCTGGTGAATGGGGGGTGAAAGGCCTTTGATCTGCAGGGTGAATGAGCCCCACCCCACAGCCCCCACAGCCCCCACCCCCGACCACCACACAACAGCGGGCTGCAGGGGGCCCAGCGGGGGGGTGTAATGGGTGTAATCCTATAATGTCTAGCTCCCCTACACACACACACGCACATGCATATCAGCATGTTAGCAGCTGTGTGCATGTTACTGAGTGAATATTAGCATGTTTTGCAGACTTGCGCATGTTACTAGCCGTGTGCATATTCGCATGTTAGCGAATCTGTGCATATTAGCACGTTAGCATCATATACATGTCACTGGTTGTGTGCATATTAGCACGTTAGCGGCTGTGTGAATGTTACTGGCTGTGTGCATATTAGCACGTTAGCAGCGTATGCATGTTAGCGGCAGAGTGCATGTCACTGACTGTGTGCGTATTAGCACGTTAGCGGTCATGTGGTCCTGATCTACCCTATAAAGTGGCAGCTCCTGAACACGGCTCTGTGGCTCTGTGAGGTGAACACAACCAGACCCTCAGACAGACCAGCCTGCAGGCCCCAGGCAGACAGCACGCAGAGGAGAGGAGCAGTGCTTTATGGGTAACCTATTTATGACAAGCTGAATCAACGTCACCCCCTGGAGAGAGCCTGGGGGCTCCAGGGCGGCCAATCACAACGCAGCCCAAACCAGACCTCATCCCAGACCACAAACACAATGCCAGCATCTCCATCCCGGGGGGGCTTTATCAGGGACAGGCTCCGGACTCTACAGACTGTTTCTGAAGAGTAGAAACACAGACAGGCCTTCCTGCAGTCACTAAACAACCCATTAGACCCACTACCTACACAGATTGACCGACAAACCAACACACCCACAAAGACACCCACCAACCAACAATCCAAAGCAACTACGGACCAACGCAGCCACTGACTGACAAACCAAAACAACTACCGACCAACAGACCTACCAACCGACAAACTAAAACAGCTACCGAAACAACAGACCCACCAACCGACAAACCAACACAACTCACGGACCAACACACTCACCAACCAAGTTTGGTGAAGGGTGTGTCTGAAGACCTAGCAGCTTGTGAATGGGTGGTACAGGAGCATTCGTGGTTTATGGTCGAAAGCAAGAAAATACACTGAAGAGCAGCTTTTACAGGGACATTCAGGTAAAATTTACAGTTGGAGCCTCAAGGATTTTCACAGCAAGGAAGGACAGTAGGTGAGAAACTCAAACCCCATGTTGTGTTCTGCACACAACTTCCTGTGCCTGCGTGCCTCATCCCTATTGTCTTCCTGGCAGGAGGGTCTCTGTTCCTGGCAGTAAACTTGTGCTTGCATGCTGGGAATTGTAGTTCAATACAGCCTACATGCCAACCAACATGGCTGCTGCCAAACCAAAATTATTTCACACCTTTTTTTCCACAAGCAAAGCAGAGCAGGACAGCCTGGGGAAAGTGTGATGAAAGGGTGTGATTGTTCTTTAACTAAACGTCTCAATTATAAGACCGGGGTCTTTCCTAAACACACACACACACCGTACACACACACTCACACACTCACACACTCTCACACACACACACACACACACACACACACACACACACACACACACACACACACACACACACACACACACACACACAGTTCCCCCCGCACACCGAACGAGACGTTAAAACATTAAAAGCCCACAGGAGGAGAGCACAGAGATGTGCGTCATCGAGCTGCTGCAGAGTGGGCTGTGTGTGTGTGTGTGTGTGAATGTGTGTATGCTGTGAGTGTATGTGTGTGTATGCTGTGCGTGTGTGTGTGTGTGTGTGTGTGAATGTGTGTATGCTGTGTGTGTGCGTATGCTGTGTGTGTGTGTGTATGCTGTGTGTGTGTGAGTATGCTGTGGGTGTGTGTGTGTGTGTGTGTGTGAGTGTGAGTATGCTGTGTGTGTGTGTGTGTGTGTGTGTACGGTGTATGTGTATGTGTATGTGTGTGTGTGTGTGTGTGTGTGTGTGTGTGTGTGTGTGTGTGTACAGTTGAGTTACTGCTGCAGCTGCCCTACAACCGACCCCCACCCAGCAGACTACAGGGAAACACTGTAAACACTGTCCTCCCTTTATAAACGCCTGGGCACTGTGGGGCATGAGCACCCGCCCAAAAGCAAAACCAAAGAGAAAGAACCAACACAGTGTGCACACACAGGGCTGCAGGACTGACCGCAGGGGTGTATCTGGAGCTGATCGGGATTAAAGACACAGCGGAAGACAACATCAACCAAGCCAAGGCAACCTTAAACTGAAGCAGGGCACAACACAAACCTTAACCTGAAGGTCCAATCGGACTGCCAGAGATAGTTGATCTTGTGTGTGGCCCCACCCCCTTCTTCCTCCCCTGTGATGATTGGTTTATTTGATCCTTATATACCAAAGCAAAAGCCTGCACTTTCCCAGTGTGCATTGTACCAAAACTCGGAACGAAATCCTCCTTTCACGAAGCAGCCGCATTCTCGCCCGGCGCCCGGCACCCGGCAGCCAGGAGCCTGCTTGGGGCCTGGTTACTACGGCGACGGGCAGCCTGCGTGTTTACTCTGGGACGGAGATGAAAGGTTGGGAGTTCTGGAGCTCGTGAGTCATGCCGTCATCAGCAGCTAAACGGTCCGTGCGTGTCCTCCCTGACGGCCCCACACCTCCGATAACGAGCTAATTACCAGGGTAACAAGCTAATTACCAGGGTAACGAGTTAATACCCAGGGTTTGAGACAGAGCGGAGTCAGCTTGACCAGAACCCTTGGGGATTTAAACTCAATTCTAATGTGTGTGTGCGCAAAGTTGTTGTTACATGTCAAAAGACTAAGTAGCAAAACTAAATTCAGTCAATAGACACCCCATCCAAACATGCTACTCAACTGCCATGTCATGACTAGCTAAGACGCGTGACCATTTTATAAACACAAAGCTACATTTCCAAAGACTCCAGATGTGGTGTTTACAACATTCCAACAGAAGCCATTCAAATGTTCCCCTCGTAAAACGGACAGTCACATTGTGTGTTGTTCCGCGATTAATTGCATTCAGAGACCCCCGAGATTCAGTCTAACTCCGTTAAGCCCATCTGTGTGCCAGCAGCAGGATGCTGTGGTCAAACGGCAGGAAGCGTACATAAGGAACTGATCGATGTTTCCCTGCTTCACGGAGCACACAGCGCTTCATCTGAACCTGGGGGCACACAACTCCCTTCCCTGAGAGCTGACGTCCTTTAATCCAAAACCCGAACCAATTATTCTGGGTTAAATAACCGTATTACACCAGTGCTGCTTATACTCAACATCGGACCACACACAGAAACATAGTGTATAGCTCAGTCAAAGCTTAATTCCACCTAACTAACCCTCTTCCACTAAATGATACAATAGAAAAGAAAACCAGGGCCGGATTTGGGTTCAAAAAGCCAGATTTGATTATTAATGAGAATGTGTGGTGTTCCCCGTTTCCATGGTACCCCTTTTCCATTTCTACTTTAAACCAAACCTATTAGGACAACGTCACGCTTGTCACTGTCACACTAATTAAAAACAACCAATGCGATTAAAGCACCAAATGGAACGTGGCCAGACCCACATTAATTGGGTAAATTGGATTACGATCTTACGACCGAGGTCCATCCCTACTGCAATAACCTCAATTCACAAAGAAGACAGTAGCATTGAGGGAATCACATTCTGCGTCATTCTGGCGGACTTGGTAGGAACTAAATGATTCCCACAACATCGGAAATCGATGTCACGCGTGTTTGCATGGCGCTAACAGAGCGCTGCAGAATTCGCCGTCCTCGCCGCGGACACGCGAGGGGATCCTGCTCTTTCCGCCGGCTGCAGATGACACTTCGCACAAAGCCGCGGGACGTGGCCGGTGGGAGACGAACCGCCGAGCTGTGCGGCAAAGCCCCGCTCCAAGCTGCGCCACGGCGTGCCAAAAGTGGGAGTGGCAGCATCCAAACTCATCCCACTGCGATCGATGCGGCTGCCAGTTCGAAACACTACCTGGGGCGGTCAAAGACGTCCAAATCGCTAAACTACACCGGTCTACCGGCTACAGTTGGATTGCGTTGATTAAAAAGAGTCATTAGTCTTACCAGAAATGTGTTCTTGTGACATTCGGGTGTTATAATGACTCGGCTACTGCAGTTATTTATCCTAGCTATGCGGTTAAATGAAAGGCGTGCGAGCCTATTACTAGTCAGTATAACAGCACAACCATTCTAGAAACATGCAGCCATAAACATAACGAATATGCCATACTTACATCTGCAGCATAATCTCGTTTAAATAGATGCCGTCCACCAGTTCGATGTATTCTGAAAGTTTGCTCCCGTCTTTCTCACCTAACTGCCCGAAGGTCTTCACCTGCAGAAAACGATACCGTTAGGCTCGCTATCTTTTGTGGCAAGCACACGTATATATGCAATACACCAAACAAAACTACCGGCTTACCCAAGTGACCAACGGAGTGAGCATAAATTGCTCCAACAAAGGTGTAAACACCTCGCTTTCCATTTTGATACGGGAATAAATACTCCGATTTTAGGCTGTTAGCGAGCTACTGGAAAGAATGAGAGAAACAGCGCTTCCCTGTATCCTGACTGAATCCCGCCCGGAATACATCCAAACGGGGCTTCACTTTTCTGTGCGGGCACGGCTCCTTTTGCTGACGGCTGGAAAACTCAGATGCTCCTTTCCCGGGTAGAAAAGGACTATCGTTAGTCCAAGCATTTCCCTCTTATCTCCTTAAAATCCCAGAAGACGAAACGAAACGGTTTGGGAATTCCGACAGGCAACTAGCCGCATAAAATGAAGCAGCGAGGCATCGCAGTGAAGCATTGTTTGCACGCGGCAGACAGAAGTCTTCCTCTTCCTTCCTTACCAACCGAACTGGCAATGAAAACAAAATGTAGCCTTTATCCACATTCAAATGTTAAGTTCATTTACACAAAACCAGACGTGAATGTATGGTGCTGCCGTTTGTCAACAACTCAATAATTAACTTTCTTCCAAGGTATCCAGCTTCTTCTTCTTCGAAGGAGAAATGCTAGATAAATAGTTGACTAGTTAGGAAACGGTAGCTAGCTGTCGTGTGCATTGGTATTCCCGGTGGTGAAGTGGCTAATGCTAGCTGGCTAACTCCGGCGACAATCCACACATGCTCCCTTCTCCTCCTCCAGTCCAAATAACGGCTCCAGTTTTTCGGTCAGGAAGCGACGAGCCGAAGCACAACCTCCTGATTTCCATACCGCTGCTGCAGGGATTTAGCTCACCGCTAGCCGGCTGCGCTAAACGCGCAGGGCTTCATTCATATAAAAGCAGAAAATAGTCCATTTTGACGTTTCCTGCCTATCCTTGAGCTTCACTGGGAGCGAAATGCAGAGCTTGGCTAAACTACACTGTCGTCTAGATTAGTGTCACTGATGCGTTCAATTCTAATCAATTTTAAGCATAGCCTATAGGGCAGGCTATCCTCCGTCACAATAAATAAAAAAAAACAAGATATCTTTAATGAAGCACATTTATTTCACAAGCTACATGGGCTAGCCACTCTCTTCTACAATATAGGCTACAATGCTGGTCATAAATTAGATCATTCATAATTGATATACAATAACATGTCTCGCTGTGTAGGTTGCTATTACACACTTTTTAGACATTGTAAACTAACGTTTGGCCTACCATTCTGTCTTCCAGAAGGTATTCACATGCTTTGCTTAGGGTTCTCATGCTATAGGCTAGGTTTTATGCATCGTACAACATTTTGTAATGTGGAAAACTGACTGGGATTGTTATAATCGTGTTTAACAAACTAACACAACCAGAACACTTAATCAGTCGGCTAGTTTAACTCGATCAGACTGCATGTTCAAATCCTGAACGAGACACGGGCACCGATGTTAATACATCCGCCGTCACTGCCGTGTAGCCTGTATGCTAAACATTCTGCTTAAAATATGTTATTTGATTTGACACATCTACAACTTGTAAGTAAAACAAAAAAGGAAACCTTGTCATTTTAGTAGCCTAAATGTACATTGTTTACTCAAGTCTAAAAGAGAGTTTACGAGTCTAACATGGATCCAATGAGTTGATTTAACACTGAACATTTTACTGTGTGAGCGATGTATTTAAACTGAGAACTCGCTACATTCCTAGCCTATTAAATCAAAGTTCCCGGTCTCTACATTCCTTTCCAGAACAGAACTGGGCATGTGAATGAGGGGAAGTCAATAGCGTTTGATCACACATCCGTAAAGTCTGCGTTCAATTCTACCGGGTGTAAATGTGCTGTAGTTTCAATAAACCGCACATCGAAGCCCCTTTATGTTAGGAGGGCTAACTGTTCCCATTTCCGTGTATTAGAGTGGTAGTGGATTCATACAGGCTAAATCAATCTCTCTCTAATCCTAATGGCTTTGTGGTATACCCTTTGATCATCCATCATCCTGAGTTTGTGGGATATGCTATTGGACGAAAATAAGTTCAATAAGTTTTGACATTGGCTAATGTCTTGCTTTGCCTCATTTGAATCTGACCTCTCTCTCCCTCTCTCTCTCTGGCTCATCGCCATAAAGTTACTGGGAGTAATTTTCCTTCAGACGGAAACAGCGTTTTAGCAGCTGGGATTGCTTTGCCCAGAATGTTCTTACCTCGTGTTCCATTAGCTGAACGGGACCAACAACCCCCATTTCTAAAGAGGAATAAGCGGGAATCGTTTACAGACAATTTGGGCTGGAGGCAATCTCAATTCCAAGCGTTATCTCCAGTTGGATCTTTTTGTACCTTTGAGCATGGAAGAAAAATACTCTCACCAAAATCCAGTTTTATGTCTGTTGCAGAATGTTTGAATCACCATTTAGTTTTCTTGATAAAATGTGAATGGCTTGGAAAGAACAAAGTGTCCCTTTCAGAACAAAACGGGAACAGAACAATCCCCGATCAGGCTATTCTGACTGAGGTGAATGGGACCCGGAAGGTCGGTGGCTCAAGCCCCGGGTATAGCCACGATAAGATCCACACAGCTGCCGGGCCCTTGAGCAAGGCTGTACGTCGCTTTGGATAAAAGCTTCAGCGAGATAACAAATTATTAAATTATTATATTCCTTCCTATGTGGATTTCATGAAGAAGTTTCTACTGTCATCTAGTGGTAAAATTAAGGTACTGCCATTATTCTGGGGGAGACCCACACGCAATGTGGGAAAAAATGTACAGTTCCTAATTCTGTCCTTAAAAAGACTGTGTCTCAGTCATTCAATGTGGAGGGACAGCGTAAAGCAGAGAGGCAAAGGAATAAGGGCAAACAGAGCAGAACCCCGCAAACAGAGCAGAACCCCACCCCACTCCAGGAGGACTAATCCATTTCAACATTTGAGTTTCACACCAACCTCAGCTCTTAATTATTACATTTAAGTAATAATTTATGCAACCAGATAATTTAGCTACATTTATGGTATAAAAACAAACATATAAGTATATGAAAATCAGCTGAAGACAGCTCTACTGTCTGTGTATCTTAATCTTTACACTGTGTGTGCAGCTAATCGGCTAACAGGAATAATTGGTGGAAATTGTGGGCAGCCTGTAGCGTAGTGGTTAAGGTAAATTACTGGGACATGCAAGGTCGGTGGTTCTAATCCCGGTGTAGCCACAATAAGATCCGCACAGCCGTTGGGCTCTTGAGAAAGGCCCTTAACCCTGCATTGCTCCAGGGGAGGATTGTCCCTGCTTAGTCTAATCAACTGTACGTCTGCCAAAATGCCAATAATGTAATGTAATGTAATGAAAGAAAAAACAGAAAACCAGGCTCTACAGGGCGACGGCCAAGGCCTGCTTCCCGGAAAATCATGGGAATGTGCAGGAATGCTGCTTCTGTCTTCCTAAGTTCTTTCTTAACAGGGGATCAGAAACATGGACTTCACAATCGGTCCATCCAGAGCAGAGCTTCACCTCTCTGGCGTCAGAGAGCCGCAGGGTCTGGTTTTTACCAGTTCTGATCCAGGAAGCAATGAGAGGTAACCATCTATCCAACTGCTTTAATTGATCAATTATATGCAGAGTAACAGTAACTGCTGTGGATTCAAAAACTTTTCGAGGCTTTACTGAACTTGTATGCATGTACAAGAACCTATAGGGTGTCTCGGTGGCGCAGCCTGTAGAGCACTGACCGCATGCTCATTGCGAGCCGCGACGTCGGCGGTTCGAATCCGACCGTCTGACATTTGTCGCATGTCTTCCCCTCTCTCTCGCCCCCATTCTTCCTGTCTCTCTATACTATACTGTCCAATAAAAAAAAAGAACCTATGAAAGTGCTTTTTGTGATCCTCTTGTTTGGCACAATTGCACCAGGCAAGATCAAACAAACACAGAGAAGTATCTGAATTCAAAACAATAATATATGTGACCCAGGTCTAACAGCCTGTGGCTCTCCAGGACCAGTACTGTATAATAATTTATTTTTCAAATATTGTGGATTTACTCTCTTTTCGAGCCATGGACATTGTTATGGTCCAGTAAGTACGTTTGCACCTTTTCAAAACTGAAAGATTGAAAGATGGTGATAAATTGCCACCCACCAGACTGTATATTGAGACAATCAAACACTTGACATGCAAACCGGAGACATGTGACAAGTGTGTCACTGATGCAGACTGATAGGATCAAATGTCAAATCATGTTCATTCACTTTTCTACAGCGATGTTTTACAGTAGAGGAGTGCAGTCCCTCTGGCTCATTACACTAATGCCATCCGGTTCTCTTCAGAATGCATCACACTGCAATTATGTGCCACTTCACAGACAGGCACACAGAGCAGAGCCTCCCTACACACATGCACTCACAGAGCATCCTACACACATGCACTCACAGAGCATCCCTACACACATGCACTCACAGAGCAGAGCCTCCCTACACACATGCACTCACAGAGCATCCTACACACATGCACTCACAGAGCCTCCCTACACACATGCACTCACAGAGCATCCTACACACATGCACTCACAGAGCCTCCCTACACACATGCACTCACAGAGCATCCTACACACATGCACTCACAGAGCATCCCTACACACATGCACTCACAGAGCAGAGCATCCTACACACATGCACTCACAGAGCCTCCCTACACACATGCACTCACAGAGCATCCCTACACACATGCACTCAGAGAGCAGAGCATCCCTACACACATGCACTCACAGAGCATCCCTACACACATGCACTCACAGAGCATCCCTACACACATGCACTCACAGAGCCTCCCTACACACATGCACTCACAGAGCATCCTACACACATGCACTCACAGAGCAGAGCATCCTACACACATGCACTGACAGAGCAGAGCATCCCGACACACATGCACTCACAGAGCCTCCCTACACACATGCACTCACAGAGCATCTCTACACACATGCACTCACAGAGCCTCCCTACACACATGCACTCACAGAGCATCCCTACACACATGCACTCAGAGAGCATCCCTACACACATGCACTCACAGAGCATCCTACACACATGCACTCACAGAGCATCCCTACACACATGCACTCACAGAGCATCCCTACACACATGCACTCACAGAGCAGAGCATCCCTACACACATGCACTCACAGAGCATCCCTACACACATGCACTCACAGAGCAGAGCATCTCTACACACATGCACTCACAGAGCATCCTACACACATGCACTCAGAGAGCAGAGCATCCTACACACATGCACTCACAGAGCCTCCCTACACACATGCACTCACAGAGCAGAGCATCCTACACACATGCACTCACAGAGCAGAGCATCCTACACACATGCACTCACAGAGCAGAGCCTCCCTACACACATGCACTCACAGAGCATCCCTACACACATGCACTCACAGAGCATCCCTACACACATGCACTCACAGAGCAGAGCATCCTACACACATGCACTCACAGAGCCGACAGGGGAATTGATGCAGCTTTCATCTGCCCCCAGCCCAGCAGCCCACCCTGGTGCAGTCAGCCGTGGGGCGTGAGGAAGGTTTTAACAGGGAAAACACTGAAATGTTCTGTTTGAGAATTTATGTTGAATAAAAAACATTTGATCACAAAAGAGCTGTAGTGTGATACTGCATCAGGAAAATCAGACCGTCAGTGCAGATGCAGGAGAACAGGACAGTGTTGTGTGTTGAGTGGCTGCCGGGTGTGTTCTGAGTGAAGCCCCGCTGCCCAAAGACAGACTTCAGGGGTGATCTTCATCTACATGTGCCACGGCTGCAGGATGGAAACGAAATGAGGAAACAAGTTAGAAATATAATAAGCACACACATTTCTATTACACAGAGCGTGGGACCCCATGTTGTGGCAAATTAGCCAATTTCAGGACCTGTTCAGACACAGGGCCAAGAAGCACAAACGGCTGATAGAGAGAAGGTGAGAACGTGTCTGACCTTAATCTGTCGCCATGGCAACCGCATCCCCCATCAGTGAAACAGGCAGCTCTGAAATCTATTTAGTCAGCACTCAGCGTCCAGCACACACTGCCCTTTACTAGAGCTTACAGTACAGACCTGAAGCACTGCTGTCATAAACAATCACAACACATTACCGTTCAAAGATTTATACTGTCTGCTTATTTAATCAAAAGACAGAACACCACAATCTAGCGTGAGAAAGTGCACATAAAAAAGTGTACATAAAAGCTAAATATGAAGGAATAGATTCAGCCACTGAACTGAGACACTGCAGAGAAACAGAATCTGCCACCCAGAACACACCTGAGGCCTCAGTGATCAGAGCGTGTCCGTAATTTAGGAATTCTGTGCCTGAGGTCGTCAGCAGGCCCTTAGGCGGGAGACACACCCTCTGCAGCCCACCCTGTGAAAGAGCCGGGAACCTCCAAAGCATCCTCTACGCCCCCCCCCCGCCCCCCCCCCCCCCCCGCTGTGACTGAGAGGCTGCCAGAGCACGTCTTCAGAGCACGGACATGGTTTGCACGTCATTTATTCATGAGAACTAAGATAGCAATTTCTGGAATTAATATTTTATCAACAAACCAGAAAAAAAAAGCTCACCATTTGAAAGGCACTGTATTATGAAACATTTGCCAGAGCAATCTGTACATTTTACATAAACATAAACACAAATGTAGGTCTCATTTAGGTCTCAATATGTTGTTAATTGCTGTCAAAACATTCTAAACTGAATCTATGGTTATGTATTTAGATGGAGCTATAATTCATTTACAGCAGTTCCATCACATGAACGACGCTGCAGAATACATCCAAAGCTGAAACGACGAAACGGTGGCATTTGTCATTGAAGACGTGGTGGCGGTAGAGGAACTGGAAGTCTAATACCTATCAATAGCAAAGGCTCCAGCATTGCAGTTGGAAATATGTCATTCGAATTCATGCCATTCGATGAATACTTTTATCGAAAGCATCTTACAATAGCATGAGCTCATACATTTTTCAGGACGGCGGGCACCAGTGGGAGTTGGATCCGGATCCATAACCGTGGCGGTGTTGGAGGTACAGGACTTACAATACAGGCCTATACTCTGTTAAATGAAACCAAGCCTTGCTATAGTCGGTGCACTGAAGAGAAATCTCCATAACTGAACGGTCAGTAATGTAGCCTAACTACCTAAGCACAATTACACACTGGCTTACTCGTGTCCTCCGCGAAATGTAATACAAAACAAGTAAGTGGGTTTTTCTTTCATTGTGTTCATTCATTATCTCTTTACGGAGTTACGATTAGCTACCTTCATCAGGCTGACAGGCTGTGTTAGCTTTAACCAGCATTGACAGATTGACGTTATTTCCACTGTGCTTATACATTTTCTCCAATAAATGTTTCAAATCTGCAATGCCTTGAGTCCATGCCGTGTCGAAGCCAAAAAGCAAACATTCTTTGCTACGCTCGCTGTGAGCTAGCCAGTCCTTTCAAACCAAGAAACACAAAACCTACGATTTTGTCATTTGTCCTGTTGCCCAAGCTGCACTTCGTTTGGTCTTCAATCTCTTTATTTCGAGTTTTTCCTCCAAAGACCTCTTAGAAAACAGATGATTAGCGAAGTAGATAGTTCACCTCATTCATATTTGTTCCCGCCATTTCATTAATTCGAGACTACTAACACGCCTTCAACGGATACGAAATTGAAGGCCGTGCCACACACAGACCTACAGACCCAAACAGTCTATGCATTGGACTGTAACAGGCTGAATACAGTTTGACCAAATTGATAACAAATCGAAGGGGCGTGTCACTATATGTAAAGCACGTCACACACTTGACACTAATGTGCTGACGGGGGGCTGAGAACAAGTAGCACTGTAGCTAAAATACTGAGTCGGTCGTATGCTATGTTTTTCTTATGACCATTAGATGGTGTTGTTGTTCTTGGTTTGACCATAATTCAAACTAAACCGCTTAAATTCATTTATTGACATGAAATAAGACGACAAATAAGACCTACACAAGGGTAATTTTAAAAGACGTATTTTCCCATCATAAAAATAGCCCATTTATATCAGCCGCCACTGATAATGACGGTCTGCTTTCTACAGATTTTTCCACATAGAGGAAACAAACCACAAGGCTGAGGAGAAACATTCAAAACAACAAAAGCTGTGTGCTTTGAACTTGTTAAATGAGACTGATTACAGAGGGAGAGTATCGGGCATCTGATTTTACAGCACTGCCATTTAACAGACACTCTAAAGCAGAGCCACTATTAGCATTTATTCATAGTATACATCTATACAACTCCATACATACCAGAGCAGTTCAGGTTCAGTACCTTTAGCTCAAAAGATGTGTCCTACCTGGGAATCAAACCAGCAAACATTAGGTCACAAACTCACTACAAGCCGACCCACTACACTACATCATGTTAATGGATAAACAGCTCATTAGCGGCCGGACTATTTTTCTGCTATTAAAATAAAGGATGGCAGCAAGTGCCATTACTGACTCTGTGTCCATACAGCCCTGAGCACTTCTCGTACATATCTAGTTTATTGCTATCAGAGTCATGTTAAAACGGAGTTTATATTTTTATATTCGAGTTTATAACAGACTATGAGCGCCATAACTCATGTTCCGTACATAGCGTTATGACGCCCCCTTGTGTTCACAGACTTGTGTTACAATCCAGCGTCACTGCACGATTCCGACATGGATCGTCTGGTATGGATGTAAATAACTTGAAATTAAAGCGGACAGCCCACATACCATATTAATTGATTTATTTAAATCCAATGCGCTGGAAAATTGTCACCGTCCAAACACTTATGAGCGGCACTGTATATTGTAAAGGTGAGCTCTGAGCTGCTCTGCTTGTATAAAACATCCTAGACCAGTCAGATCATCAGTGTTATCGCAACGGGTCTACTCAAACTAAGTACAGGACGCAGGGCTCTGGGTTTATACAGTTTATTTTATTATTCCCCTCCGTTAAGCTTTGTACACATGCCTTCATTCCATTCCAGACCATTCTGTACACATCAGGCCAAAAACCAAACACAAAACGTCCCTTTCATACAGCGAGAACCTCAAAATGGCGGCGCACCCAAACAGGAAGTGGCGACGGGAAATGCAAAGCTTGGCACGTGGGCATGCTGAACAGCCAGTCTGACTGCGACGAAGTGGAGTATGTTCTAGTTGGCCCATCTCGACGCAGGTGTGTCGTCATGTTTCTGGAACCACAATCCTTCCCCTTGGCTACATCTCCACTATGTTTGAATCCTCGTTCGGCAGCCGAACGCTAGGACTGAAAAGTTCACCCACCAGCACATTATAATCTGCTTTTTACACAGTTTAGAGTTGAGCACTAACACAAGACCATCTGATACAGGCGTTGATTGGATCGTTTGGCTGGGGACCTTGGCCTTCAGTTCAGCGATTTAATCAGTCTTTAATGTCTCTAGTTGTACGGAACAGCTGGTGAGGGCTGTGGATTGAGGCACACAGCAAACCTAAATCCCCCCCATTACATATGGTATGGTCTTCTTGCTATCAACGCAGTAAAAACTTAAAGGGGAACTTCGCCCAAAAATAAAATGGTTCTTTATGTACCGGGAGTGCTATCGATCGAGGTTTGATGGATCTGCTGCAACTCACCCTGACACAGCAGACCTCAACAGTGATAAAGTTTGTAGAGCAAGTAGCAAAAAAAAAAAAAATGTAAATGGGGGAGGAAAAAAACACCCAAAAAAACAACAGCAACATCTGTTCCAAAATATATAGGTTTTATCCAAATATGACAGTTACTCACAAACATGCACAGACCATGTCGTACAGTTTCATGAAAAAACTACTTTCTACTGTGGTACACCAACTGTCTATGTCTCAACGGAAGTGCACCAGTATTCTGGGTACAGTGTGAACATCGTTTTAAAACACTGACCTCGTTTTAACAATGTTGACACTTGTCTGTTATGTCAGAGTGAGCTGCAGTGGATATTTAAAAACTCAAAATCGCATCCTGCTGAAAAAACAGCTCAAGCTAGCTTTCGAAGTCGATGGTAGCTGGTTGACCAGTTCAGATCATACTCAACACGGTTTGACCAGCTCAGGCTATGTTCTGAAACAGCTGGTTGCTGGTATTTCAAGCTGGTCATAGCTGGATTTTGCACTAGGGCAGCTAAACCATCTGGATAGCACTCTGGGTAAGTGGAAATATAGTTTCATTTAATTTTTGGGTGAACTGCCCCTTTTCCACTTCGTAAAGTGTCCAAAATGATATTTTGCCAGGTTGAAATGGCTTCTGGTCCAAACAGTTTATAACACAACTGAACCTTCCCTGGCCAAGTGTGGATTTCAATGAATTTAAACTCAAGTAAAATATTACATTTTCAAATGCTCTCTATGTGCTGTTGGCCACAGCTGCCACAGCTGATGTTTTATATAACAAACACAGAACAGCTTGTGCGAATCACCCTGTTGCTGTCACGGTGCATTATGGTACCAGACACGACAAACACACCGCTATACACTGAGATACAAAAGTTTGGGCACCCCTGGTTTAAATGTCTGCTACAATTAATTTGTACGTGATCAAAAGCAAACCTTAACTCCAATTGGTACAGAGTTAAACATGAGACTTTTATGCAAATTTCAAAGCAAGATTGCTTTAACTTAACTTTGTTACTTTTTAAAAAGATGATTACCAAGGCCCAGACCAAGGTGATTTACTCATTAGGGCTTTAATGAGTCAGGTGAGTTTAATTCCAGGGCTGAAGCTGAACTTGTTATTTTGAAGCATCCAGCTGCAGTGGCTCAAGGTGGTTGTCCAAGGACTTTAGAATGAAGCTAATTTGTTTCCACCAAGGCTACAAAAACTCTCTCAATGTGTCAATATATCTATTTCCACTGTCTAAAGCATTATTAGAAAATGGAAGATAAATGTAACAGTTGAAGTCAAGGCAAGGTCTGGAAGACCAGGGAAGATTTCAGACAGAATGGCCCAAGACCTGGTGAGAAATGCTCAGAAGAACCCACATATCACTGCAGAAAAGAGCAGCAGACACAGGTCTAGCTGTTCACAGGACAACAATACAACATACTTTAAACAACAAAGACCTACATGGCAGAGTTGCCAGAAAACATTGAACTTTGGAGAAAAAAGGGTGAGGCCTTTGTAGAGAAGAAAATCTTGCCAACTGTTAAGCATGGAGGTGGATCCATTATGCTTTGGGGTTGTGTGGCAGCTGGGGGCACAGGAAATATTGTCCAAGTGGAAGGAAGAATGGATTCCACCAAATATCAAGAAATTCAAGAGGCTAATCTCAACCACATCACAACTGACCGGGTTCCCAAACTTTGCGCAGGGCCTTTTCCCTTTTTTAAATTATTTTGAAACTGTAAAATATTTAAATAAAAAGTAGTCTTGCTTCAAAATTAAGAAATGTGTCATGTTTAACATTGGTCAGGTTCGCTTCTGTTCACTTCGAAATGAACTGCAACATGATGTCATAACTCTAAATATTGAAAGGGTGGAAGTCCTCCATGGGCATTTCCTGTACAGCAATAGTCCTGTTCTTCCTGTTTAAGACACAGTTTCAAAATTACATTGCATACCTCACATCATAAAGATGAATACATATATTCTGCGGTGTTACTGCCACACTCAAATCTGCGAATGTGTGTTACATATCCACTCGATAAAACGCTAAACATATGGCTTTTAAAGGACAAAACCAAAACAGATAAAGTACTCGTGGGTCTGTCCGTCTTCAGGCAACACTGGTTTTACACTAGTTTAAACTTCATCACAAGAGAAAATTGTAAATATAAAATTGCATTTTTAAATACAGCATACAGGTGGATTAAGCGTTATTTTCTCGCACAGGAAGACAGGAGCAGCAGAGTTTCTGCGGTGTTGGGGAAACTATTTCAGCACATCGTCCTGTGACCGCCCGCCCGGGTCATCCACGCTCAAATGCACTCTTCAGGCTCGTCACTTTTTAATAACCTCCTCTTTCAACTTCTCCGCCAAGCGTTTCCTTTTCTCCAAACTCTTCTTTTCATCCGCTGAGATTTCCTTCATCAACACGAGAGAAACGTGGTGTTAAAATGGAGGACTGAAGAAGTGCTGCAACACGACAGCAACACACACAAATATAAACATTCATTTAACAGAGCATCAGAGAGGGTAAAGAATGCTGCAAAGGTTTAACAAATGAAAGCCGTTATCATCCACAAAATACTCACAGCAGGGTAAGAAATGGAAACTGTAAGACTATACGGGTTTTTACAAAGCTACAGGAAAACACATCACTGTAAATTCACTGTTTGGACCACCCTTCTGTTCTGTCTGTTCTGTTTGTGGAGCGTACACTTTCTCTTTTTCTCTTTTATGACCATCAACATTCTGTTCTGGAACAGTCACACCACTAACATCCTCCCCTTTTCCTGCAGAAACGCAAACAAACATCAGACAAATAAATCCAAGAGCGGATTTTGAAACTTCCAGCAGATCATAAAAAATGTTAAATGTGGGGATTTTTTTTGCAGTAGGCGCAATCGCTATTAACGGAGATACTCACATTGAGAGAAAAAACGAACGCCATCCCTCGACTGCAAATTAATTTGCTCGAGTGTGTCAATACCGTTGCAATGTCAGGGCAGAAAAACTATTCCATGAAGTCGCTAATTAGCAGGAAGGCTCACCAGCTGAGAGTCTAATGTACCGACAGGAAGAAACTGCTCCACAAACCAGTGCCATTAAAATCATAAACAAACAGAGTCCTGAAAAAGTGCTGAGACAGGCCCTCCACTCTTTTTATTGCAAAAAGTTATTTCTTTTTAAAAAGTCTCCAGTCTGGAGTCACTAAATGTGTGCGTTTCAGCAGGGGAATGAATCACTATCTGCGGATCCTGGACGACTGCTAAGAGATGGCTTCATTCTGCTAGGGCCAGGAGCAGGGTTAGGGTAAGGGTTAGGAGCAGGGTTAGGGTCAGGGTTAGGGTTAGGATAAGGGTTAGGAGCAGGGTTAGGGTCAGGGTTAGGAGCAGGGTTACCTGTGGGGTAGGGGTAAGAGCAGAGGATGCTGGGAGCTGCTGAGGGGGTTGGGGCCGCTGCTCCTTCCTCAGGGCCTGGAGCTTATCCCTTTGCTGCCGCAGATACAGCGCCCTCTGCTGGAGCTCACCCTGCTGTGCAGCTGAGAGCTCCTACACCACACACACCACACACACACACACATACACACATACCACACACACACACACATACACACACAACACACAACACACAACACACAACACACAAACACACACACACACACACACGCTTCAGATACAGGACTTGTATGAACTCAAACTGCTCTCCAGACCCATCGCAGCACTGTTGAAGGTTATAAGTGTTTGGTTTTAGTGTCGCTTGAGTGCTGTGTGGTACAGTGGATCACTCAATGCTTTCATATAGACTCCATAGATGGGTTGGTCTTACTGGTGCTGATCTTAACCCTTTCAGTCTCATTGGGCTTGGGCCTGAAAGGGCTCATTGATCTAATCATTTTTGGCCTATGGTGAGCATTCATCCAAGACACATGAAATCACCTGTGGTGTTCCACAAGGATCAATCTTAGGTCCTGTACAGTTTGGTCTCTCCTGTGTGTGTGACCCCTTGGGAGAGTTATTGGAAGGTATGGCATTGACTCACTGTGAAGGACTTCGATATCCCCGCCTCCTTCCGGGCCTCCTCCAACCAGCACTCTGCAGCCTGGCTGCCACTCATCTTGGACTCCACCCCTTTCACTGGCACCCTCAGCGGCCCCAGCACCCTGGCCTCCCCGCTGCCCTCCCCTGCAGAACAGGGTAAAAACAGGGTATTAACACTGATCTAGGGTCAACTCTGCCCATTGGCTCATCATGCATGAGGCTGGAATATGGCTAGGTCCAGACTGAACCCAGATCAGTGGCTTTACGCATTCAGGCCCTAAACTAGGTCAGCATGTAGACCAGGGAAATCTGACCCCAGATCAAGATTCTGATTTTATATCTCTGGGGCCCACTCACACTTAGCTTTGTAGCTGAACTTTCTCGTCTGGTTTTAGTGATCAGAGAGTGAAAGAGCTGTGTGTGTGAGAGTGTGAGAGTGTGAGAGTGTGTGTGTGTGTGTGTGTGTGTGTAAGAGAGAGTGTCAAACCAAAATACTCGGGTTGAAGCATTTAGCGTCCTGTAAAATTAGCATTTCCCAGATTGAACAGGAAGAATCACATGACTGATGGGCGGACTGGAGAGGAACTTACGGGACAGCTGATTGGCTGCAGCAGGGGAACTCTTCTGCACATGAGCCCCAGAAACCCCGCCCACTTCCTCTCTGCTCTCCAATCCTCCGCTCCCCTGGAAGAACAAAGGAACACTTCACTCTCGCGCTCTCGCACATATCACCTGTACCTGTCCCTGAGCTGCCCCCTCACCTGGCTCTCTCTCTCTGTCCCGGGGCCAGGGGGCGTGGCTGTGGCCGGGGGCGTGTCCAGAGCTGTCCTATCAGAGCTGCTGGTTGAGGAGGAGCTGGCCTCCTCTGACACCTTCCTGTGGGCCATCTCCTGCTCGTACTCCTCCTTAGACCTCCTGCAGAGGGAGAGGAGGGTCAGGGTTAGGGTTTCATGTCCTTCCTGGAGCGGGAGGTTTGTGTTTGGCTGTACTGTTAGCCAACTCTATGCTACAGGTCACTGTAGTGTTAGCCAACTCTGCTACAGGTCACTGTAGTGTTAGCCAACTCTATGCTGCAGGTCACTTTACTGTTAGCCAACTCTGCTACAGGTCACTGTAGTGTTAGCCAACTCTATGCTGCAGGTCACTGTAGTGTTAGCCAACTCTATGCTGCAGGTCACTGTAGTGTTAGCCAACTCTATGCTACAGGTCACTGTAGTGTTAGCCAACTCTATGCTACAGGTCACTGTAGTGTTAGCCATCTCTATGCTACAGGTCACAAGCTGGAGCAGCTTGAGCTGCTGCCAGAGACTGGAGCCCCAACTGCATGATTCATCACAAGTACAGAATCCTCTGGGAGCACCAGGACGTCTCCATGGGAACGCAGTTTTAGGACGTCTCCATGGGAACGTGATTTTAGGAGGTCTCCATGGGAACGTGTGCCCGACCACACCCACCTGAGCACCTCCTTGAGGATCCTGAGCTCCTGCTGCTCCATCTCACTCATCACATCCTCCCCGTCCATCAGGCACTCCGGCAGGGCTCCTGCCAATCACACACAGCGCACCCGTCACATGACCCCACATCCCCACCCATTCAGGAAGTGACAGAGGTTAGAGGGGGGGGGGGGGAGAGAGAGAGAGAGAGAGAGCGGGAGGGAGAGGGAGGGAGGGGAAGAGAGAGGGAGAGGGACAGAGGAAGAGGGAGAGAGAGAGAGGGAGAGAGGAGGAGAGAGGGGACTGTACCGTTCCTCTCCTGCAGGACTCTGAGGGCCTGCAGCTGCAGCTCCAGGTTCTTCTGCACCATCAGGCTCTTGAACAGCTGGAAGTCGTCTGTGGCCAGAACCGGCTGGAACACCGCCTGCAAACATCAAACAAACAGACCCAAATAACCCTGTTTCACATGTAGAATGAAGGTACTAAATATACAAACTTATTCAAGATGATGGACAGACATGGACACATCTCTAGAGCAGAGGGGTTTGTAGTTCAGATATAGGGCTGCTGGTTTCTGCAGGGCAGGGGGTCACACAGAACCAACACCCAGCCCTCAAGCCCGACCAGAACCAACACCCAGCCCTCAAGCCCGACCAGAACCAACACCCAGCCCCCACACCCGACCAGAACCAAAACCCAGCCCCCACACCCGACCAGAACCAACACCCAGCCCTCACGCCCGACCAGAACCAACACCCAGCCCCCACACCCGACCAGAACCAACACCCAGCCACACTCCCCTGGGCTAAGTTGCTGCTGGAAGTGGTTTGGTGGGCCAGTGCCTGTCTCTCTGTATATCTCTCTGTATATCCATCTGTGAGCGAAATCAGCTGAGTTCATGGGGGGGGGGTTCATGGCAGGACTCTCTGACCCCTGGCATTCCCACCTCCGTCACAGGAGCACCTGGGAATACTGAGTGACGCACGCAGGGCCTTGTTGCGGGTGTTGCACAACGTGCTGCAGGTCTGTGTTCCTACAGAGAAGCACTGCTGCTGCTAGTTCCCCGACTTTCCTGCAACCTAAGAGCAACCTAACAAAAAATGATCAATTAATTTATATTTTGTGTATCTATCCGATATAATTTCACCCAGCTGTGTTTACATGTCAGGTGAGATGGTTTAGCTCACTGTGACGGTGGAGCAGCTATAATCACATTCAGTAAATAAATACTGAGTGTTCCCACAGCTTGGGTCGGACTCCCTGCCTCTTGCTGTGGTCACTGTCTGACCAGGGGAGCGGTATGGCTGGGGCAGTTAGGGGAAGGTGTGGGTGTGCTGTACAACTGGGGCAGTTAGGGGCAGTTAGGAGCAATTGCGGCACCCCTAGGGCAGTTAGGGGCAGGTGTGGGTGTGCTGGGGCAGTTAGGGGCAGTTGCGGCACCCCTGGGGCAGTTAGGGGCAGTGGCGGCACCCCTGGGGCAGTTGGGGGGCGGGTGTGGGAGTGCTGGGGCAGTTAGGGGCAGTTGCGGCACTCCTGGGGCAGTGAGGGGCAGGTGCAGGTGCTAGCGATCGGAGGGCCTGAGGGACAGAGCTCACCTGCAGCGCTTTGGACTGGGCCAGCGGAGACGCACACGCCTGCACAAACTGCAGCTCACTCAGCCCCACCTCCTGCAGGTACGAGCCCAGCAGCTCCTCCACCTGCCAGGAACAGAGACACCGTTACCTGGGACAACACACATACACACCTTTACCTGGGACAACACACACACACACACACACACACACACACCTTTACCTGGGACAACACACACACACACACATCACCTTTACCTGGGACAACACACACACACACACACGCACGCACACACGCACACACCTTTACATGGGACAACACACACACACACACACACACACACACACACACACCTTTACCTGGGACAACACACACACATCACCTTTACCTGGGACAACACACACGCACACACACACACGCACACACCTTTACATGGGACAACACACACACACACACACACACACACACATCACCTTTACCTGGGACAACACACACACACACGCACACACCTTTACCTGGGACAACACACACGCACACACCTTTACCTGGGACAACACACACACACACACACACATCACCTTTACCTGGGACAACACACACACCTTTACCTGGTACAACACACACACACACACACACACACACCTTTACCTGGTACAACACACACACACACACACACACACACACCTTTACCTGGGACAAAACATTCCCAGAGAGATAGCAAGTGTAAGAAGTGATGATTTGATTAACTGGACAAGCCACCCATTTGAAAATGAAAGTTATACAAGGAAGAACAGAATGACTAAAATGAACAGAGAACCACAAAAAAAAATCACACCTAATCAGGTGTTCAGGCTGGGAGATCATATAAAAACATACTTTCTTCTCCAAATCATTCTTCCTAATCATATTTTTAAATCATTTTTAATCTTTTTATTTTATTTAATTAGAAGGTGGTCATTTTTCTAACTCAAGGCAGAAAGGACACGTGTCACAAAAGAGCACAAGTGACCATCCATAAAGGATTGTGGTCTTTACACAATCAATTCTAAGATCAATGCTAACGGCTCAATGCTAACGGCTCACAAACCCACTGTGGAAGATGAATGGTTGGAGACTGGCGAAACAGCACATTTAATTTCCCTTTCCAAACGAGATTTTTATGGCCATGGATACAGTCGGAGACAAATGACTAGTGCAGGAAGGAAATTCAGGCCTGAAGCATTGACCTCTGAAAACCTGATTACGTGTGTAAGCACACACACAGCTTTACCAGTGATATGTGCAACACCATTTAAAATAGATTTCAGCGAGGTTAACCGGCTAATGTTTTGAGAAGAACATGGCCGGCATTTTTTCTCAGTGATAGTCACTTGTTCACTGCAAAGCAAATACGCAGAAACAAGGACAGTAAGATGACATGAGCTATTTGTCAAACTGTATTGTGTAGGTAACAGATGTATAACGTAAGACATCACACCACGTGAGCAAAATCCGACAAGAACACAAGCGTTCCTGTACTGTTATTGCTGAATAATATCATATGCCCTGCCTACATCCACAGGATTATAACAGAACATGTAGTATATAATATACATTACATTATTGGCATTTGGCAGACGCTCTTATCCAGAGCGACGTCCAGTTGATTAGCAGGAGACAATCATCCCCTGGAGCAATGCAGGGTTAGGGGCCTTGCTCAAGGGCCCAACAGCTGTGCGGATCTTATTGTGGCTGGATTCAAACCACCGACCTTGCCTGTCCCAATCATTTACCTTAACCACTACACTACAGGCTGCCCTGTATATATAATATATAATATACAATATATAATATATAATATATAATACACAGCAAACTGTTGTTAAGCTCTCTTAACATGTGTAATTGGCAGTTACAGCACCCAGTACACCCAGTGCAGTATACACACCCCCAAACAGCTGTGCCAAAGGGCTGAAGATTTCACATCCAAGTGCTGAGCAACAATGACAACCAATGACCCTGTGGCTCTCCAGGGCCAGGGCTGGGGACCCCAGCAGACCCTGTGGCTCTCCAGGACCCCAGCAGACATTCAGTCATTTAAATTACAGCCTACTGATGGAATTATCTGCACCTTTACATTTAGCCAGCGAGGGTAGGCGATGTGCTGTGAGAACACTGCTACCTTTGCGTTTTTAAGGAGCAAGCAATGCAGGTGTTCTCAGGCACATTCCGCTTCCTGTGAGTCTGAAGCGCTTTAATCTCGGGACTCACCAGTTGCTTGTACTGCTCGTGGATCTCCGTGTAGGACAGCTTGTTTTCATCTTCGTCATCAAACACTGAAATAAAACCACATCGAGAACGGAGAGCTGTCAAACATGCATGTATCGGACACGAATGGAGAACCAAAACTCTATTTTAATTTGTTGATGTGAAGCTGTAATTACTCGCTAATTGCGCTGTTGCACAAAATAACCCCCATCAAATTCTGATAACACAGTGACTGTTTTTTCCACACTGTGGAGAGGGAGGGTTCGTTATGCTATAACAAGCCACAACTTGCCTTCAAATCATTCCACAAAGTCCGCTGTAAACAGATGACGACCTAAATACACATTACGACATTGCTTATTGTGTGGTTTATTGTATTCAGATCATACATTGAGATTTATTGTAATTTACCATTTCTGGGCGCACTCACGTCGACTAACTGATGTCTCTCTGGGGAGATAAAAGGCTATTGTTTGGGAAATCAGCAGACCCGAACAGGCTATTACAGCAACAACGCGTCTATCGAGAAGTGGCGTTTAAACGAGCAGTCGCAATGTAGTAAAGATGAGAGGGAATAACGTTACTGTTAGCGGCCCACGACATTGCCAGGGCAACACACCACGCCCCCATTTCTCAAGTTTTGGTCGCTGTTGGCTAGCTAGCAGTTAGCTAGCTCTGTAAACAAAGCTCCGTTTATTTCAATCGTTTAGGTGTTGCAACCAAAACGTGAGTATTCGTAATAACAGGACAAAAAATGCCCATCAATCAATTGGAAAAAAGCTGAAAAACAAAACAACAGAATTATTTGCCAAACTACGACGCAACGTCAGATTTGTTCGGCGTTAGAAAAAGCAGCAAGGAAAGTGTGCCTGTCAATACACGTTTCAACCAAACAAAAGCAGGATGCTGTGATTTACCTGTGCATTTATGTTCCATGAAGTCTGTGACTGGTACGACCCATTCCGCGCTCCCGAGGTATCCAGCGATGCTCTCCACGACCCACTCGCTCTCATCGGCCATGTTTAAAAACACTGATGTTTTGAGGCTAACAAAATTTCGTTCCACTATAGTTGTACTCAAACGTACACCCCGCGTACGGGCACCGAGGCATTTGTTGGCACCCAGAAGCTCCGTGCCGTTGTATTGTAGTGAGAAGAAAATGTGTAAAAGCGCACGGCTACAACTACCCGGATGCACTCACTCCTCCTAATCGGCTCCTATGGCGACCGATTGCGTCAGCGTGTTGTGTCCTGTCGGGTTTTCGCCAGTAGATGCCGTCTGAATTGGCCACACAATCTGGAAGTACT
Organism: Conger conger; assembly: GCF_963514075.1. Classification (NCBI taxonomy): domain Eukaryota; kingdom Metazoa; phylum Chordata; class Actinopteri; order Anguilliformes; family Congridae; genus Conger; species Conger conger. Next base: position 1,071,456 of record NC_083761.1, on the reverse strand, counting down.
GAGCAACTAATAATGTAACGACAGGCGATTGATTCATTATTTGCATTTCATAACCAAATGTTTATTTTCACACCTAGGCTACATACTTTGATTCTTTTTCAGGATTTGACAAAGAATAAGGTTTATTATTGCAGAAACGAATCAATCGCATGAACAAAATAGCCTACTACAAGCTACATTGTTTGTCAAAAGTAGCCTTTACACGACTAGTACATGAGTTAATACCACATTGTTCTGGGAAAGAACATGTTTTCTCACGCCGAGAAAATCAAAATCAAATAATAATCCATCATAATGTATTATATTGAGGCATTTATAACTTGCGGTCAAATATACCTATTTGTATGACGTTTCATTCTATCAATCTGAAAATATAAACTTGACTGACATCTGTCAATGTAAGAACACAAGCACACACACACATCACCTTTACCAGGGACAACACACACACACACACACACACACACGCACACATCACCTTGTCCCTGGCCAAGTTAAATTAGATTTTGCTCGGTATCAACTGTTTTTTTCTTCTTTCGGCACAATCTCATGTGTGTATACTAGCTAATAACCAACAGAAAATTATTATAGATTACAATGCGAAATTAACTGTTATTAATTCTTTCTGCTCTGCCTGTTACCATTCATTCATTCATTTTACCACCATCCTGGAGCTCTCTGGCTTTCATCAAAATTAATTGGAGACATAATGAGGCAACCAATAAAAACGCCTGTTCAATTCAGTTTGATCTTTACCATTTACTTTCCATTTCAGCAGCTCAATTAACGTACATACAGATTAAAAGTGACCACGTCACGCTGTTAATTGACAGCAATTACTGTCAACCTTAATGACCTTTAAAGATTAGATACAGAGTGGTGCTAGGTCGCACTGTTAGAAACATTAATCATACATAAAATGTCAAACATGCTCATTAATCTTTTTTTTATCTCAGTCCTGAGACAGTGTTTGACAGAAGATGACGTGGCTGCTAAATGCTAATCTATCTTGAAGAATTAACATGTATTCCAAGCACAGGTGAGGACAGAGTGATTTCCCCGTCCGTTTTAATGAAGTGAGTTTGATGTGATGTGAGCTGCCAGTTTTCAGGGAACAGAGAGTTTCTTTCCGCTAATCCTCCGCCGCACAGTGGCCTTGAAATCACTTTCAGTTTCATAGGAAATATCCGCACAAATCCATGCCCGGTAATTTCACACCATTCGCGGTACAAGGTTTACACCGGCACGCGGCACAATGTAAACAGAATCGTCTGACAGGCAGGTGGCACTACAGATTACCGGTTCAGCCTCAGGTCACGCGCTTGGCTGACATTATTGTATATTTGGTGTTTGGTTTAATTCTGTAGTTATCCTATCAAACTGTACTTGTACACCAACTACCGCATCAAAATAAGTCATTCCTGTTTACGGTTTTACACGCTCAACAATACAATAGGTCCATGGCCGCTTGGGCTGTGTCAGGTAGTGCCGAATAACTAGGTTGCAAAAACATGCCAGCTACGGTGCAATTGGTCCCGAATAACCTTTTGTGCACTTTAATTCAACAGTAAATCAGAACACCTTTCATTTTGCCCAAATACTCTGTTGGCAATACAAGTGCCACATGAAAAAGATTCCTGTAAAAATTCCTGTGATTTTGTCGGGTGGGCTTAAATACTAGGCTTACACAATAAAAACATGGTTTTAATACTTGAATACAATTTTTTTTTTTAATACAATACTTCGTGGATCTTCTCTATGAAATAAAGAAACTCAAAATATTCATGAAAGAATGTTTGTTTATTAAGAGTCCAGTAAAAAGTGAACATATCAACGTCGTTAATAAGCATTCAGAAGGTTATATAATAAATACATCGCGTTGCAGTTTAAAATCCACGATTAAAGGCTTCAGCCAGAGTAACACTCCTAAAGTCAGGCCATGCACGCAGGTAGCATGCCGGGGCTGAGCGTTAGTACAGGTAAATCAGCCGTAGTTAAGCATTCATAATGCACAGCAATCAACACATTCAAAGCAATCAACGCATTCAAGTGTAAAATCACCCAGGGAATCTACGCCTCTATGAAAAACGTACTATCTGTCAAAATAGGTTAATCTTTCTAAATACAAATATAAGGCATATATTCTGTACTCTAGGTCAAAATGTGACATATATTGCAAAAGCATATACCTTTTGCTACTTCTCACATATGAAATCTTATGCATATATCACACAGTATATTATGTGAAATTGTGTAAAGCATTCTACGATATATATTGTACATGCCATGTCGGATAAGGAAGTGGCGAAGTGGCGATGTGTTGACATACGTTACGTTTTTTGTGGGAGCAGTCAATGGACACCATTAAGTGAACAGACTAAAGCAATGGAGTGGCGAGTCCCAGATCACTGAAACTAACACACACACTGGTGATCTTAACCTTAAAACTCTCAGCAGCAAAATCTCTATTATATTCTGTCCATAAAGCCCATCACAGTCCCCCGGAGAGGCTCGTGCAGATCTGACCCAAAATGGCGCATCAATAAGACCCAACGATCGCAGCCAGGCAGCAGTCGAACGGAAGCCCTTTGGCTATACATTCTGTCAGCTGACCTTTAATAAATAGTTTTCAGTCATAGATAAAGGTTCATGGCTAGTTTACAAAGACGAGAGATATTACTTTGGAGCAGGTTAGGATCAAGGCATATTGATTCATCAGTGCCAGTGAAGAATGCTTTGATTACAATTACCCTTCTGACAAAATGGACAAATTAAATGAAAACACAGGAGACAGACACGCGTGCGCGCACACAATCATTTCCAATAGCCTGACTTTGAATGACTTTGAAAATGGCAAGGAAAGCCTAATGCCAACTTTCATACACTGGAGTAATTCTGGGCACAATGCTGTCTTACAACTGTAGGTGGCACCAGTGAGCAACATTATTACATTTTATGCCAGTTATCGAAGGACAACACCCCGAAATAAAACAAAGTCAATCACAACTCTGATCGGCTCGCTGTCTGCAGTCACGCCATTGGGTAAATCCCATATGTGTGAGAAGAGATTCTTCATTTAATTACAATCTTTGCTGGTTACTTTTTCCATCTAAACACGTATCATGATTTTGAAACAATTGTATTGACTTCGCTTGACACTGAACCTTTTAAAGCTGATCTGTATTATGTAGCACAGAAAATGTACGAGGATTATTATTATTATTATTATTATGATTATGATTATGATTATGATTATGATTATTATTATGATTATGATTATGATCATTATATGAATAAAATATTGTCCTTTGGTAGTGTAATCTCTAACCTTCTAGTGCTGTAACAGCAGGTTTCTGCAGCTCATTTATACTGACTGGTGAGAAAATAGATTTTCTCTCTGAAACCCCCGCTAAGACAACTGAAGATGATCTGAAATCATTATGATCTGTGAGGACCCTCAGAAATGCCATTCGTCTGAAGGCGGGCCTGCAACAAGGGCATCAAACACTCCTAAAGGTGCGCACAGAGTGTTCTTCGGATATGAAATATCAATTCAATATTCAGAGCTCGCTTTTGCGTGGTGCTTGTTATTACTCTATTTCTGCACACGATCCGTCGGCAGCTAGCGCGCTACATTCACAGACACGGGATGGAGAGTAGATGCATTCTGTCTGGTAAAAACATTAAACTGCAAATTACTTTGTGCCACAGAAAACCAGCAGTTATACTGGTCAACATAAAAGTGACAGGAAAAAAACACATGGTCTTACTTCATATAAAAATTTGAAAATATGAATGTAGAAAATACCAGTACTAAGAATGCCCCTAATAAGATAGTCTTTCTTCTCATGAAAGATGCGTTTTACAAAATAGGCTCATAGCTGTTTGTAATAGATAAAAAGCACGTACAAATGTAAAAAAAGAAAAGAAAAAGTTTTTGGTTGGAACAAGATCCAGAAACATACCATAATGTCAAAAAATCTGTGTCATTTTTCCATCATCATATGATCAGTTATACATAACATATGGTGCAAATATGACTGTAATTAATGCAAGACATACAGTAGCAGTGTGTCTCCCAGTGTTTATGTTAACTTCTGTTTTGGTTTGTTCAAGAAATTAATTCACTCTATTCATGATCTGAACGTGCCAATAATGTTTGAATGAGGAGTGTACTAAACTGGCCTCAATTCTGATATCCATATAAAAACTGACATCAGAAACTTTCTTGAAAAACAGTGATTTAAAAGGAGAAAAACTAAGTGTTCAATGCCTTGATACCCTGCCACAATCAGTCATTTCTCAGCATGGATCTTTCACATATTACCACTTCAGAGTTCATTTTTAAAAATGTTTCTTTAACATTGTAGTCATGTTAAATGTTGCAGTTGTGACATTGGTTCTGGAAGTGTATCAGTTTAGGAGAACACAACTGTTTACTCATTAAACAGACACCAGAATATAGTCTGATGTGACTGACATGAACGCACATTTTGTTGTGATGATTTCATAATTACAAAAATACCCTTCCCTGTATTAATTCATTTTGTGATTGTATATATGTATATTACAGCTAGTCTAGTCTGATGTTGAGGCTGTGTACAAGAGTGGTCTTTTCATGGCAGTTACCACCTCTTTAAATAAGAATACAGTCTTTTATCAAAGTCATGCAGAACTCATGCAATCGAGATTAATAGGTCTGCATTTGATCCGTCTTTGTTTATGTTTCATTGTAAAACAGGTTAGCCGATAAACAGGCGTGCACTTTAACACCCTGAAAAACCATCATTGCTGTTACACACGGAACAGTGCCTGTCAGCAACAAACTATACACACAAAACAAGGGGCAGGGATGGAGAACCAATCTGTACAAAAACCTGACAAATCTGTTTTCAAAAATTCTTACATTGTAAAATATTTAAAAGGACAGTTTTGGCAGTAAACACATTTCACTCACATCTCAGCTGTAGATGAGAGGGAAAGATAACCAGAATCCCAGGATTCCCTCTCCGACCAGCCCAGTCAGAGACAGAACCTCTGCCTTTCCCAAACAAACTCCACACCTTCACTGCAGATGTATCATACTGCCCTAACACCTTTTACAAGGTGTTTATACCTTAAGTGCTAATATTGTGTCAATATTGTGTAATGCTGTGTTAATGTTTTGTTTGTTCTTTAGCCAATGGTTAAATTGGGTAGACCCTGGTGCTGTTATTTTATGGAAATGTTTGAGACTGGATGTGTGTGAAACTCACACATCACATCTCTGATGTTTTAGGCCTGTTAACCCTCCCTCTTACTGCCCACATTCGCTCAAGTATCTTCGGCTGATGGTTTATACACTCAGTGACCACTTTATTAGGTACACCAGCTTGTTAATGCAACTATTTAATCAGCCAATCATGTGGCAGCAACTAAATACATAAAAGCAATGTCAGAATGAGGAAAAAATGTGATCTAAGTGACTCTGACTGTGGAATCATTGTTGGTGCCAGAGAAGGTAGTTTGAGTTTCTCAGAAACTGCTGATCTCCTGGGATTTTCAAACGACAATTAGCAAAAAATTGTCCAAAAAACAAAAAACATCCAGTGAGCAGCAGTTCTGTGGGGAAAAATGTGTTATTATTCAGAGAGGTCAGAGGAGAAAGGCCAGACTGGTCGAAGGAAGGTGACAGTAACACAAATAACCTCACATTACAGCAGTGATATGCAGAAGAGCATCTCTGAACACACAACCCATCAAACCTCTAAGTGGATAGGCTACAGCAGCAGAAGACTTAATGAGTCTAAAAAACAAGTCTCATAAATACAGTACCTAATAAAGTGCTCTCTGAGTGCATGTGCAATGCACTCTCTCACCGAACAGCGGTACAACAGCCAGGGCTCCCTTCACTAACTCTGGAATCTCATTAATACATTTAAGTTGTGTTTTTCCATCACAGATTCAGCACCATGACATTTTTAACACTGAAACGGGCAGGAATGCTGTGCTAGAAACAGACCGGTAGCCCTTCACTCCCGCAGTAAAGGATAAATTACTAGTTCAGGAGTTCAGACTGAATTTAAACTCCAAGGCTGTGACTATATTTTTCCACGAAAGGCCATTTTACCCGTTTAATGTCAGTGTGCTTTCAGAGCATTGATATTGATATCTCAAAATCTTATTTAAATCAAGGACAGGCCTTTTCATGTTCATCCATCCAGTAATGCGGTTTTGCCGTGGTGTCCACAGGAAGGGTGCGTGTGTGACGGGTATGCTGCAAGCTTTTTTACAGTCATAGATATATCCTAGAGAATAATACTAATAATACACACTCTACTACATTTCAGCTGTGTTTTATGTCAACATGTGTACTGCATGTTTGTTTGAATGTTGTGTTCGCCGTAACCTGGCCAGTGATAGCAGGTTAAATAAACCCTATATGTCCGTTCTGTTCTCCCAGTCCTGAGGGAAATGGATTTGGGTGTTTTGTGGAATGGTGCTGCTGGTTTCTGGGTTCTCTAGGCGGATTTTTGGCCGTGGAATCATTGTTGTGCCGAGGAGCCAATGGGATTAAAGCACTCCGTGTGAACGATGAACATGGCGCAACATAGAACAGAAACCTCCTCCAGGACAGCGGTGTGAACTTGGCAAACCCAAGACCCAGAGCCCGGCTCTCCCCTCAGAACCACAGCCCGGCGTTCTGCGGAAAGGTCCGGTTTGGCACAGGGCTCTCCTGCGACCCCAGCAAGAGAACATCTCGGAGGAGGTCAGGGGGTCATGCCGTGCAGGGTCAAAGGTCACGGCTTAAAGGGACCACGGCGTTGGGTTGGAGCCTGGAGGGGGGGGCGGGCGGGGGGATCAGAGGGAGGCGTTGGAGGTCTCGCGGCTCTCCGGTGGGGCTTTGAGGGGGGGCGGGAGGCCAACGCGGCTCTTGCTGCAGTCCGGGACCTTGTTGGCCTGGAGGCTCTTGGTGTAGCGGGAGTACCAGTCTCGCTCGAATGCGGCCTTCACCTGCCCCACGAGGCCCACGACCCGCCCGTCCAACCCCTGCTCCTGGCTCACCACAAGCCCCGCCCCCGCGTTGTAGGCAAACTCGTCTCCCACCCAATCAAAGTTCCCTGAGACACAAACAGGAAGTGACACCCAGTCAGTCAGGCTGTCAATCAATCTGTCAATCAGCATATCAGTCACTCAGTCAATAAAACAAACAATCAGTGTGGCACCAATTAATTAATTACACAGTCATTTAATTACTTAAATCATGCAAACAATCA
>NC_083761.1:1014200-1059200 GCF_963514075.1 Conger conger | reverse complement strand
CCATACACCCACATCAGGATGAGAGAGAGACCTCCCCCATACACCCACATCAGGATGACAGAGAGACCTCCCCCATACACCCACATCAGGATGAGAGAGAGACCTCCCCCATACACCCACATCAGGATGAGAGAGACCTCCCCCATACACCCACATCAGGATGAGAGAGAGACCTCCCCCATACACCCACATCAGGATGAGAGAGAGAGACCTCCCCCATACACCCACATCAGGATGAGAGAGAGACCTCCCCCATGGTGGACACACATGGACCCGGAGAGAAGGGTTCTGATAAAAACCCAGAGAATTTGCCTGCAGCCATGTCCTCTCATATTCAATTAATATTCATATATTTTAATGTGAATGAAGTAGATGACATGACAAATTTGTTCATTAATGTGATATATTTTAAAAATGGCCCAACAATGATTAATGAGTGTAATAAATGACTGGGGTTTTCACAAAGGTGTGCAGTAAAGTCTCACTTTATCTCAAAGTAAGATTAAGACTGAAACTACTTAACCATTTGTTGAAAAATAATCGTTCAAAGCAGATAGATATGAGCAAAACCTGGCAAGTGTGCATTTAATTTTGACTGGTGAAGATACTGTATCTAATGAATATACTGGATCTAATGAAGATACTGGATCGAATGAAGATAATGGATCGAAGGAAAGTCAGCATGCAGGGAGGCATGTCCTCAGGAGTGTGTGTGAGATCATGAAAGTATAAAGTGTTACGGCTTGTCGTCCAAAATACCTCAATCTAAGAGTTAGCATTGTTGAGCCATGAGTTCCTCATCGTCACACAGACAGGAACTCACAATCAAACAGACAGGAACTCACAGACACACAGACAGGAACTCACAGACAGGAAGGCGCGTGCGTTGCTGTCGTTGAGGTTCAGGGAGAGAGCGTTGTCCTTGTTGAAGAGGCCCGTCACCCTCCTGGACCAGATGGAGGGGATGTAGTCCTTGAACTCCAGCTGTGAGTACAGGGAGAAGATCCGGTCCAGGTCCAGAACCAGGCAGCTGCAGTCATAGATGATCACACCCAGCTCCTTCATCTGTCAAACAGCCCCCACATTCACAATCAGGCATCCTATAAGAGCACACACATACAGGCTAAATGCTAACTCAACTAGCTCAATTCAGGACCAGTTATCACATTACGGCTAAAGGCTAAAGGCTAACTGAACTAGCACAACTCAGGTCCAGTTATCACATTAAGGCTAAAGGCTAAAGGCTAACCCAACAAGCACAACTCAGGTCCAGCAGTGCACAGACCTACAGGCATTAGTATGAGCATCGTCACACTGGAGGAGGGGGGGGGGGGGGGCAATGTAGTCAGCCAAGCACCCCCCCACACACACACACACACCCCCCTACACACACACACCCCCCCCACCCCCACTTTGCCACTCAGGCTCATTGGCACTTTCACAGCCTTCTCACACTCTCACTCATCAGAGTGTCATCAAGCCACCGCATCCTGGTAAAATAATTTGGAAACTGCACAGCACCCCCCCCGGTACAGCACCTTCCTCTCCTCCCTGGGAATCCACCCCTCCCCCTCCCTGGGGGTGAGATCAGGACACAGGCTTTTATGGCCATTTCAGAGACTTTCCCAGATTAATATTGTCTGTACAAACACACTTAGGGAGAGCGGGGTCTGCTGTGAGGCTCCTTGCTCTCCTTTCTCTCCATCTCTCTCTCTCCCTCTCTTTCCCTCTCCCCCTCTCTCTCTTCCCCTCTCCCTATCTCTCCCCCTCTCTCTCTCCCTGTCTCTCTCCCTCCCTCTCCCTCTCTCCCAGCCAGGACTCATTTCAGTGAAGCTAAATCAAAAGCAGATTATTCTGCGGACATTTCAAAGGCAGAGAGAATCCGTCTGTCTGTTCTTTTTAGTTTACACCTTGTAGATTAGATTAGTCACATCGGTTCTCAGAAGCTGTAAAAAGCAGAGCTGCACTACGCTTGACCTGCTGGCTCAGAGGAGCTGCCTTACATACCACGCAGGAGCCTCGACATGCACAACTCAGTATCACATGAAGGCTAAAGGCTGACGGCTAACTCAACAAGCACAACTTAGGCCCAGTTACAGTATCACATGAAGGCTAAAGGCTAACGGCTAACTCAACAAGCACAACTTAGGCCCAGTTACAGTATCACATGAAGGCTAAAGGCTAACGGCTAACTCAACAAGCACAACTTAGGCCCAGTTACAGTATCACATGAAGGCTAAAGGCTAACGGCTAACTCAACAAGCACAACTTTAGGCTGAGTTATAGTATCACGGGCGTGTGTGTTTGGGGGCGTACTATGTTTTGAGGGGGTTTGGGGGGTATTTGGGGGTGTAACAGGGTGTTTTGCGGGTGTTTGAGGGTGTTTGGGGGGTGTTTAAGGGTGTTTTGGGTGTATTTGGGGGTGTAACAGGGTGTTTTGAGGGTGTTTGAGGGTGTTTTGGGGGTATTTGGGGGTGTAACAGAGTGTTTTGGGGGTGTTTGAGGGGGTTTTGGGGGTGTTTGGGGGGTACCTTGGACAGTGAGCGCCAGTCCATGCCCCCGCTCCCGATGTACATGTGCTTCCTGTCCACCACCCAGAAGGAGGAGTGGAACTGGCCTCTGGTCAGAGCTGTCATGTTCAGGTACCGCACCTCCGCACCTGCACAGGTAAGGACAGGTAACTATGACAACACCTCCGCACCTGCACAGGTAAGGACAGGTAACTATGACAACACCTCCGCACCTGCACAGGTAAGGACAGGTAACTATGACAACATCTCCGCACCTGCACAGGTAAGGACAGGTAACCATGATAACACCTCCGCACCTGCACAGGTAAGGACAGGTAACTATGACAACACCTCCGCACCTGCACAGGTATGGACAGGTAACTATGACAACACCTCCGCACCTGCACAGGTAAGGACAGGTAACCATGACAACACCTCCGCACCTGCACAGGTAAGGACAGGTAACTATGACAACACCTCTGCACCTGCACAGGTAAGGACAGGTAACTATGACAACACCTCCGCACCTGCACAGGTAAGGACAGGTAACCATGACAACACCTCCGCACCTGCACAGGTAAGGACAGGTAACTATGACAACACCTCTGCACCTGCACAGGTAAGGACAGGTAACTATGACAACACCTCCGCACCTGCACAGGTAAGGACAGGTAACCATGACAACACCTCCGCACCTGCACAGGTAAGGACAGGTAACTATGACAACACCTCTGCACCTGCACAGGTATGGACAGGTAACTATGACAAGACCTCCACACCTGCACAGGTAAGGACAGGTAACTATGACAAGACCTCCACACCTGCACAGGTAAGGACAGGTAACTATGACAACACCTCTTTACCTGTACAGGTAAGGACAGGTAACCATGACAACCTCTCTGGACCTGTACAGGTAAGGACAGGCACCTGAGAGAGAGGCAGCAGTTGGGTTTCTGAAATATGTACACATTCATAACGTTGCACACCAGGCCACTAAATCAAGTGTAATCTAAAAATGAGCAGCATAGAACCGCAGCACATTCTGTTCTCTTCAGTGTGTGTGTGGAATGAAATGAGCTGAACTCTGTTTGAAAAACACAGAAAGAGAGATGCTGGAGATGAAAGTTCAGACAGAATTATAATTATCAGTGTCTGTCAGTCTCACTGGCTCTGTAAAGTATCCAAGCTAGCTTTAAGCATGCTCACAAGTGCTACACAAGTAATGTTCAAGGACAGGGTGCCTTGAACAAATCAATACGTTTAACATTTCACTATTGAAAATGAGTATCAATGCCTTCGATTTCCTGCAAATTGTATACATTTTTTTGGATGGATTATTTTGCACAACTATGACATCAACAGTTCAGAACAGAGCATTTACAATATCAGTTATCCACAACCCCAGTGAATGATTTTTTTTTTTGAGGAACAAAAAACTTAATTCAAATTTTCATGTCAGTGTACAAAGGTTAAATCAAAAACCTGAGAATAAATTATAGATATCCAGAAATAGGACCTACTGATGGTAATAATGAGTTGGTGTAATTACTGGAGAGGTTAACTGGGGAGAAATGCAATCAGCCCCAGGATCCAGAAGCACAGCAGCCATTTAAACATTTAAACACACTGCTCCATCACCACACTACTGAGTGCATGCTCCATCACCACACTACTGAGTGCATGCTCCATCACCACACTACTGAGTACACACAGCACAGCCTGCAAGGTACAGCTGATATCAAATACAGGTGTTTAATGGTACAGGTGAGATGAGGTACAGGTAAAGGTGAGTACAGGTATGTACAGGTAGAGGTAAAGGTGAGTACAGATGTGTACAGGTGTGTACAGGGACATGTAAAGGTGAGTACAGGTGTGCACAGGTAAAGGTAAGTACAGGTGTGTACAGGTACAGGTAAAGGTAAGTACAGGTGTGTACAGGTACAGGTAAAGGTAAGTACAGGTGAGTACAGGTATGTACAGGTAGAGGTAAAGGTGAGTACAGATGTGTACAGGTGTGTACAACGACATGTAAAGGTGAGTACAGGTTTGCACAGGTACAGGTAAAGGTAAGTACAGGTGTGCACAGGTACAGGTAAAGGTAAGTACAGGTGTGTACAGGTACAGGTAAAGGTAAGTACAGGTGAGTACAGGTGAGTACAGGTACAGGGGCGCCTCACCGCTCTCAGACAGGGCCCTCAGGTCAGCTGACTCCAGCAGGCCGCTGGCCACCCTCAGATCCACCTGCCGAGACTTCAGCCTGAGGAGCCGCTGGAGCAGGAGCTGGCCCTGGAGAACGCCATTATACACCAGTTACACAATTACACACCAATTACACAATTACACACCAATTACACACCAATTATACACCAATTACACACTAATTACACACATAATTACACGTCCAACAACTAACACAGCTGATCTCTCTCTCTCTCTCCATGTTCTTGTGTGCTCTCTATATACTGTATATATTCTCCATCTCTCTCTCTGTAATGGCAGAGGGTACCTGTTTGTCTGCGGAAGGGCTGGACTCATCAGTGGCGTTCAGGGCCCAATCAGGAGAGACGATCTCCACGGACCGGCCGGCCCGGTCCAATAGGGCGTGCAGGCCTGCCACCAGGGGGATGCTGCCCGTGCCGTTGTCAGAAAACACCACGTCTTCCGGAATGTTCTCCACCAGAACTGCCCTGCCCAGGAGCAGGGTTTCACACGGGGGACATCAACACCAGGAAACAGTGACGGATCAGAGCAGGAATTAATCCAGTAATTCATCTGAGTCCAAGTAACACATGAAAAAAAGTTGCGCTGGCATGTATGGGAGTATATTTCAATATTCTGAAAGTCGGATTTTGCTGTATACTCAATTATTTACAAAGCATCAAAACAAACATCTCTCAGTTTACGCTATTCTAAATGACACTATTTAAAAATTCAGAACATGGACTTTTTATGTTTTTGGCACCAATACAAAATGGAGGCAGGCGGAGAGGAGAGAGGGTTCCTCTGACCTCACACTTACACTCATCTCCACACACCCGCCATTCAGTGAGCAGAGTCTAAGCCGCTCACAGTAAATATTTAAAGTGCAGCTACGGTGTGGAAGAGCCGTGTTGGGTCGAGCCTGACTCCCCTGGGTGGGAGGGGTGTGTTTTTACACTGCTTCACGAGCCACTGATTCACACAGATAGCAGGACAGCAGGAACCAATTTATTTTGTGGGAGTTGACGGACCAGGGAAAATGTGAAAATATGAAAATTGGGAAAGAAATTCATCTTCATTACAAAAATCCAGAAGCAGATACGGTCCACCGTGCCCATCCCTGGACTGAAGGTTCTGAACCCCTGATTAATCCCACAGACCTACTGAATCCCCGATCAATCCCACAGACCTACTGAATCCCTGATCAATCCCAAAGACCTACTGAATCCCTGATCAATCCCACAGACCTACTGAATCCCTGATCAATCCCACAGACCTACTGAATCCCCGATCAATCCCACAGACCTACTGAATCCCCGATCAATCCCACAGACCTACTGAATCCCCGATCAATCCCACAGACCTACTGAATCCCCGATCAATCCTACACACCCAGTGGGTCAGTTATCCCAAATGGATGAGGGTTAGCTAAAGGTCACACCTGCCCTGATAGCAGGGGCGTTCCTATTTTTACACAGAGATGCTAATGCGTGGACCAGAGAAGCTAACAGAGAGGGAAGGGACCACGGGGGGGCTGAACACCCCCTCGGCCCCCCAGGGGAGACTCACATCTGGCCCCAGAGTTAGCTGCCATACGGGCCCTGCCACACGGCCTCCATTTTAAAAGCAGAACCGCAACTGCTGCACAGTGTGTGTTCACAGTGTGTGTTCAGTGTGTGTTCAGTGTGTGTGTTCAGTGTGTGTGTTCAGTGTGTGTTCAGTGTGTGTTCAGTGTGTGTTCACAGTGTGTGTTCAGTGTGTGTTCAGTGTGTGTTCACAGTGTGTGTTCAGTGTGTGTTCACAGTGTGTGTTCAGTGTGTGTTCACAGTGTGTGTTCAGTGTGTGTTCAGTGTGTGTTCACAGTGTGTGTTCAGTGTGTGTGTTCACAGTGTGTGTTCAGTGTGTGTTCAGTGTGTGTTCAGTGTGTGTTCACAGTGTGTGTTCAGTGTGTGTTCAGTGTGTTCACAGTGTGTGTTCAGTGTGTGTTCAGTGTGTGTTGACAGTGTGTGTTCAGTGTGTGTTCAGTGTGTGTTCACAGTGTGTGTTCAGTGTGTGTGCACAGTGTGTGTTCAGTGTGTGTTCAGTGTGTGTTCACAGTGTGTGTTCAGTGTGTGTTCAGTGTGTGTGTTCACAGCGTGTGTTCAGTGTGTGTTCAGTGTGTGTTCACAGCGTGTGTTCACAGCGTGTGTTCAGTGTGTGTTCAGTGTGTGTTCACAGTGTGTGTTCAGTGTGTGTTCACAGTGTGTGTTCAGTGTGTGTTCAGTGTGTGTTCACAGTGTGTGTTCACAGTGTGTGTTCAGTGTGTGTTCACAGTGTGTGTTCAGTGTGTGTTCAGTGTGTGTTCACAGTGTGTGTTCACAGCAGACTGGATTCAGGTACAGAGTCAGCTCGCAGTACAGACCCATGATAAACACTCAGTTAGTTCAGATAAGATGTCGCCACATGTCATGAAGCTTTCTTGCATATAAGCTACATTTCATTTCTTTTTTTTAATATAAACAGTAGTTCATAAAGTTAGCAAAGGACAGTTAGGCTATCCTTGCGTTGAAAAGAAGTAGATAGAAGGCATGAAATAATTAAATAATTAAGACAATTACCGATCTGAAATATGGCACACTGACATGTTTTTACGAGACTGCATCATTTGTACTGCACTAGTCATGGTTAATGAGGGTGTGCTGCACTCAGGGTGAACACACACATTCAAATAATCAGGGAAATCAATCCCTGCTTCCTCCAACAGGCTGACACTGTGAACCCCCGTAGTTTAACCTGCTGAGATCAGATCAAGTCTGCACTTCCATCTAAATGTCACCAGGCCAACGTTTGAGTTAATGAAGCCCTCTGCCCAAATGTCGGCCGTGTTTGTGTGGCGGATTAACTCCTTTTAGGGGCGTGAATGTTAAAGATGGCCTCCCTCCTCTCTCCTGCATGTGTGCTAATGATGAACTGTTTTATGAGAGTGTGTTATATTGATTAACTCTCTCCTTCTATGGGTGTGTGTTTCGACACAAGCCCTATCACACCGACATAACCTATAATAGAGTGAAATGAACAGTACGACTGAGGGGGACGACACGGACAGGGTGGAGGTGGGAGGCTGGGTTTGACGTGTCTCTGTTCCAGAGGCTCGGTGCTCCAGAGACTCTTCTCAGGCTCCAGAGACTCTTCTCAGACTCCAGAGACTCTTCTCAGACTCCAGAGACTCTTCTCAGGCTCCAGAGACTCTTCTCGGGCTCCAGAGACTCTTCTCGGGCTCCAGAGACTCTTCTCAGGCTCCAGAGACCCTTCTCAGGCTCCAGAGACTCTTCTCAGGCTCCAGAGACTCTTCTCAGGCTCCAGAGACTCTTCTCAGGCTCCAGAGACTCTTCTCAGGCTCCAGCACAGCTTAACCCCTCAGATTGATTGAGAGGACGGCGAACATTTCATTACTCTGTGGTGTGAGGCTTTAGTTAATGGGCTGTCTGATCAGAAGGAATCTTTATCTGAACAGAGAGAGAGATCGATCAGCCTGCCTCTGCTCAGAGCCCTCAGAGGTGTGTGTGTGAGTGTGTGTATAGTGTGTATAGTGTGTATTGTGTGTGTGTGTGTGTGTGTGCGTGTATCTCACCGGCAGGCTCTGCTGCAGTTCTCCTCTGTGATGCCATCCTCGGTGTCTCCCCACACGTCCACGGCGGAGAAGATCAGCGCCACCAGCACAGCGAAGCAGCACACCAGCGCAAAGACCACAATGCACTTCTGCTGGGACTGCAACAGGAAGCAGAACCCACCCTTATCCCAGGGCTGATCAACTACATTACCCAGACCCCCACCCTGATCCCAGGGCTGATCAACTACATTACCCAGACCCCCACCCTTATCCCAGGGCTGATCAACTACATTACCCAGACCCACCCTGATCCCAGGGCTGATCAACTGCATTACCCAGACCCACCCTGATCCCAGGGCTGATCAACTGCATTACCCAGACCCACCCTGATCCCAGGGCTGATCAACTGCATTACCCAGACCCACCCTTATCCCAGGGCTGGCCAGGGGCAGATCGACTACATTGCCCAGAAACCTCTACTGATCTGGCAGATAACTCAACACGTACACTGCATTCATTTCACACATCTCCCAATCCAAAAGCATTATTAAAAGACAGTTTGATATTACTAAAGGACAGATTTATTCTGTTATAGTACATGAGCCGTATTTAAGTGCTGTAAGTTCAGAGGAAAACACAAATAACAGCAGGGCAGCGGAATGGCCTGATCAATATCCCCTGGGCCGCCGGTAACTAAGAGAAACGGTGTGAGGGTCACAGAGAGGGAGGGGCGCCTGAGAGACACGCTTTAGAGGGAGAGAGAGAGGGAGAGGGGGAGAGGGAGGGAGGGAGAGGGAGAGAGAGAGAGGGAGGGGAGAATCCAGGCCACATTTCTCAGAGCAGAAGTTGGACTGATGAACAATCGAGCGTCGTTGTGCTGTTTCCCCAGAGTCCACACGTCTCAGTGTCTCAGGAATCATGGCCCACAGGTTGGGGCTGCGGTGCTGAACACGCTGGTTATTAGGAGTCTGACAGGATTATGAGTTTGTGCCGTTGCTCCATTTTTTCGCCACTGTTTTTCGGTTTTTCTCCCCGAAGGGAGTCCTTTACCTCACATGCTATCTGGGTATTTCTCCTACCTTCTGTTACCCTGTGAAGCGACTTTGGGACAGTCTGCTGTGAAGACGCATAGGAGCAACTCTAACTAAGAAACACAAAAACACACGTATATGTGATGGAAAAGCAACATGTGCACGTGTTATACACACAAACATGTGTAAATATGAATAAAAGCAAGTGTTATACACAGAAACATGTGTAAATATGAAATACCATATGCAAAAACATAAATATGGAGCATGCAGATTCATCCATCAACCATTTGATTTTAGTCACTCAATAACATCCCAGCATCAGCTGGATAAAGATCTGAGAATGACAACCCCATTAAACTAAATCCTCTCCTTAGGGTGAGTACGTATGGGGTAATACTGAACAATACAATAAGCAGAAAATTATGTGAGTAATCGTTCATATCTCCTGTTCAACAAACTGAGATTAGGCCTACAGCCTGTGTTATATATTTCTCCACTTGTGAGTATCTAGCAGTGGGGCTGTGGTGTGTGTTTATACAGCAACAAGCTCCACCCCTGCGGGTGTGGTCACACACCATAAACAGATCAACAAGCTCCACCCTGCTGGTGTGGTCACACACCATAAACAGATCAACAAGCCCCACCCTGCTGGTGTGGTCACACACCATAAACAGATCAACAAGCCCCACCCTGCTGGTGTGGTCACACACCATAAACAGATCAACAAGCCCCACCCTGCGTGTGTGGTCACACACCATAAACAGATCAACAAGCTCTACCCTGCTGGTGTGGTCACACACCATAAACAGATCAACAAGCTCCACCCTGCTGGTGTGGTCACACACCATAAACAGATCAACAAGCCCCACCCTGCGTGTGTGGTCACACACCATAAACAGATCAACAAGCTCCACCCTGCTGGTGTGGTCATACACCATAAACAGATCAACAAGCTCCACCCTGCGGGTGTGGTCACACACCATAAACAGATCAACAAGCTCCACCCTGCTGGTGTGGTCATACACCATAAACAGATCAACAAGCTCCACCCTGCGGGTGTGGTCACACACCATAAACAGATCAACAAGCTCCACCCCTGCATGTGTGGTCACACACCATAAACAGATCAACAAGCCCTGAGCTCTGCCACTCTCATCCAGAGGCTGATCTCGGGGTACAGAAACATAGATACTGTTGGAGCGTAGATAGGACCATCGATAATTTCCATTCACTGCCTTCTTACATTAGGACAAACATTACCGTCGAGAGCACAGGCCCAATATAGTGGTTTGTATACATGGTCTAGAATACATACAATGACAATATCTAGACAATAAAACTCAACGCCAGTCCGCTCTTTTTAAGTCCAAATGTGCACACGCCTCCCGTAAACGAGGCTCCCCCACACACAGCGTCTCAATCTGTTCATTACCGAAACATATTAATTGCCTTAATTATCTGTGAAGAGTGAATAATGTTCCTTCGTTAATTCCCCCTGAAGCACAACGAGACCTTTCCTAAAATGAGACCTCTCTCATTTTAGGACTAAATCCATTATTACCTCAAGCATAAAACTGACTGAAGGCAACTACAATCAAATGAGAAGAACAGCCTCTCAGTACCTGCATTATATGATCTCTGACTCATTATATGATCTCTGGCTCATTATATGATCTCTGGCTCATTATATGATCTCTGACTCATTATATGATCTCTGGCTCATTATATGATCTCTGACTCATTATATGATCTCTGGCTCATTATATGATCTCTGGCTCATTATATGATCTCTGACTCTGGCCGAGTTCGGTGTGAACCGCGATCTTATTTACAAAGGCGAGCTTTTTTATTTTATTTACTTTTTCTGTGTGAGCAATTCTATGTTTTATTTCAATATTACACCAAAAAAACAACAGATAAAACCGTAGCGGAAAAGAAAACAGGAATAAAATCTTATATCGTTAGAATAAACCTCCAAGGTAGAAAAGAGATCAAGTAGCACTGCTGACCCTGAGGGCCAGACCTGAGCATCTCTGAGTTTATCTGTACGCAGGTAGCACTGATACGCGCTGCGTCTGTGTATGCAGGTAGCACTGATACGCGCTGCGTCTGTGTATGTGTATGACCCAAAAAAAACACGCGCGCGCAGCTGCCACTTTAAGGTTTCAACTTTCATAAAATAGAAAACGGACCAAATGTCGCGTTACAGATGCCACTTCGCTGGCCAACTTTCAAAACACCTTAAAACCAACGCAAGCAGTGAAAGAGTGGAAGCAGCGCAGCCCGCTGCAGTCGTGGAGCGCGGAGATGCAGCGCGTGCGTGAGCAGCAGCGTCGGTGCCAACGATTTTCTTGCCACGACGTATTGGAAAAGTAAATACCGTGCTTTCCTCCTGGGTATGGTAATGAATTTATAATCGCTATGTTAATTACCCCACTGTGGTATTGATTTACAAAAGGCAGAAATCCAGAGTAGAGTTGGCAACAGACGTGCTGAAATAATTTACATTCTGCCCGCTGCCTGGGCTGAGATACCGCTCATTCATAAGAGACGGCATTGCTTGTGAATTATGTTTGTCTCACAGTTACATTTCTGCGTGTGTAGTCACAGCCAGAACTGTGGGGTATTTATCAAATGCAATTATACCTGCAATCTTATCCAGAGACAAACATTTAAATACCCCACAATGCAATTCTGTTTGATGCCTCCATCAATAACGGACATGCGATTAGAGAGATACATGGGGACCCATTCATCAACTCTGTGCAAAGCTTCTAAATTCGATCTTTAGCACAACACGATTCATCCTCCGCAAATATCACTTGTATTAGCACAAGTAGGCCTAAGTATAACATTTGATCATTCCCAAATTGCACTCCTTTGTAAGGTAGCCTACAGGCATCTGAAAATAATGAAAAAATAATTGAATCGCTTGTCGACCACCATCGTTCACAGTGTCCCGAGTTGTTTGTTCAGCAGCAAAGTTTCCGCTGGAGGTAAAGGACCGTAGCCAAACCTAACGAGCGAACATGCAAGGAGGCGCGAAAAAGAGCGATCGCTTTTAATAAAGTCCCTGGAAGGAGAATCGGAGGTGAGGAATCAGCAGTTTTTTACTTCGCGCAGCAGATGACAGAGCACTCGTTTTAGAAAGCTAGAGCTCGACTGTGCACGCCCACATAATGAAGAAACACACTTAAGGCGTCCAAACCCCAACTAATTACTAACAGCCAGACGTCTTACCAAGAGGGAGCTGAGGACAATACCTGGCGGCTCCTAAATTAGTTTTCTTTCTCATTATAGAAACAGAACACCGACAGCTGAACAACCTACAGGAGTTTAACTTTTAAATACTCCAGGGACGCAGCTAAAGGCCTGTGTTAAAATAGAACTGTGAGAAATTACAGTTTCATTGGATTCCATGAGCAGAGCCTTAAATCAACAAGCACATCAATATGACTATAAAAATATTCATAAGAAGTATTTTAAAAGTTTCAAGGTCAAAACCGACCAACTTCGAACAACACACCCCTCCACATACACACACTCAAATCCCCACCCCCTTATCAAACCACTGGTGTGATGACTAATATACTGTATGTTAGCCTGCAATTAGCCTAAATACCCACCTGTCATGTATGACTCAGCTATATGTAAAACAACCATAAATATCCTTGGTTCTTTCTTTTGTTTGGTTACCACCAAATGTTGCACACACACACACACACACACACACGCACGCACGCACGCACGCACGCACGCACACACACACAAGCACGCACACACACACACACACACACACATACACACACAAACACGCACACACGCACATACACAAGCACGCACACACAAACACACACACACACAAGCACACACACACGCACACACACACACACACACAAGCACGCACGCACACACACGCACACTTGTACGAAGGCACAGTCACTTGTCACAGCCATCTTCTTTAATAGGCCCGGCTGAGGAGGGTAAATTGGGGACATTATGTGGGCCGAATTCAAAAGTCCAAATGCGTTGTTTTATATATCTGGCCTAGCAGTATCTCTGAAAGAGTAGCCACTCAGTCATGTTACTCCTTGTAAAATAACATTCCCATTAGACCAGTGAAAGGGACCGTTTGATGTAGATTTTATCCACACTTATTCGGTCACACAATCTGCTGGAGCTACGCCAGAATTATCTTTGTTCTTTGATTAATATCACATTTACGTTTCAGTAATTTCACAAGGTATGTTTTCATTAGAATGTCACAGATACATTTTTGCTTGTGGAACAACATTAGTGCCATAACACCCAGTCTGACCCAGAGAAAAACATAACTCAACTCTGAGAAACAGCCACACTGCAGTGTGTGTTTTGCATGGTATGATTTACCATGCAAAACACACACTGCAGTCATAACAAGTCTTAACAAGTATTTTTAGTCTTGTAATGAGACTTAAGATTTTATTTTTTCTCTCAAGTAGAAAACATTACAGTATATAGTAAGTTACAATTTGCTTGAAGTGAATTGTTCTTATTCCACTGTCAAAATGTCTTCATGGGCAATATTTCAATCTTATTACAAGAGGAAATAATATTTTAAGTCTAGACTAAAACTAGATTAAAACAATTTGCTGTGCAGCCAATCAAACCCTGCAAACCACAGCCAATCAAACCCTGCAAACCACAGCCAATCAGATCAGACCCAGTAAGCCACAGCCAATCAGACCCTGCAAACCACAGCCAATTAGATCAGATCCTGTAAACCACAGCCAATTACATCAGACCATATAAACCACAGCCAATCAGATCAGACCCTGTGAACCACAGCCAATCAGATGGAGTAACATGTCGGTACTCCAGCACGCCTGTGTTAAACCTGATTAGGAGACGTGCCCCGCTCAGGTATCCCAGCATCCTCTGGGTGGAGACGGCGTCAGTGCCTGATTCTCCCAGCAGTCACCGGGGCAGCGCTATAACCCCTGGTTTATGTGGCGAGGCTGAGTGAGGAGGTTATTAACTGCGTTTATGAAAACAGAGGCGCAGAAACACAGACGCGCCGCCCCGCCGCCCCCAGGGGCCCCGCTGAAGACAGGCTTGAATGAACAGAGGGTCATTACTGTAATGAGGATACAGTAATATGTAATACAGTAATATGAGGATACAGTAATATGAGGATAACTTACAGACAAAATACACACAAAAAACACAAAAATAAATAAAGCTTGTGGGGGGAGTGGGGGTGCAGTGGTGGTGCAATCAGAGACTGCCAGTAGGCTTGTCTGCGTGAGTGAATGGTGTGTGTGCCCTGTGATGGATTGAGTCTGATGCGTGAGTGAATGGTGTGTGTGCCCTGTGATGGACTGGCGACCCGTCCAGGGTGCATTCCTGCCTCTCAACCAATGCATGCTGGGATAGGCTGCAGCTGCCACCCCCACCCCCATGACCTGACAAGGTATAAGAGAGTTAGATAACAGACTGATGGATGGATGAAGCGTGTGTGTCTAGTGGGGATGCATCGGCTCATGTAGTGTTCCTCCCAGGGCTCAGTTTGCATGTGTTCTGTTCCGTTTGGTCAGCAGGCTTCAAAGAACATGTTTATGTCTCGCTACTATATGTTTTTTTAAAGAGGCACTCACAACTTTGTGCTTTTTAAAAAATGTGGCATGCAACGGTAACATTGCCCATTCTATTTCATGTCACTGAAAATATGGCATACAAGCTAACTTGTGCGGCTTTTGTCAAAATCCAAAATGCTGCAAAACTATTTGCCCAGGGGAAATTTGAGAGTGCGGCTTACAGTGGAAACAGCAGTGAGTCATTTTGCCACACAAAGACAGGATCCTCAGAGACCGGCATGACTGCGTTTATTCTCTCACACTGCAGGAAGACGCTAAACAACACTCTAAACCACCAATCAGGGCTGAGGTACCGGAATGACCTTTCACCTTTCACCTTAAAAGGTCATATTTCCATGAAATGCCACAAAGTGTGTCCATAAACGAAAGGTGAATTATAATTTTCAGAAAATGTTCAGGAAGTGCCGGGATAATGGAAAAATGTTTTGAGAGCGTGTAAGCCTGTCTCCATCATTCAGACAAAGATGGAATTTAACAACTGAAATTCATTATATTTTTCATCTTTGCATCTTCCCTATCCATTTAATTTTGTCAACATGTCTTGAGACATACTTTTGAAGGCTCTGAAGTTGTTGCCCACTGAAATTGCAAGGGTTATGAGTCATGAGCTGAGAAATATGGTAAATGAAGCTTTTTATGACTGATAAAAGCACACTAATAAGCCGCGAGACGAAATCAAGCGCTCTTCTGATGCGGCAGGGGAGGGGCCCTCAGGCAGGTATTGATCTTATTTCTCTGACAGCTCTTTGATTTTCTGAACAAACTGGGAACACGTGAGTCACCGCCGCAAATGACTTCTCCGTTACGTGTCAGAAGATTCCCGCCATACAGAAACCTGGCCTACTGAAGATTTCCGCGGTACAGAAACCCAACTCACTGAAGATTTCCGCGGTACAGAAGCCCGGCAGACTGCGTTCTGAAGATTCGCGCTGTACAGAAACCCAGCAGACTGCGTTCTGAAGATTCCCGCTGTACAGAAACCCGGCAGACTGCGTTCTGAAGATTCCCGCTGTACAGAAACCCGGCAGACTGCGTTCTGAAGATTCCCGCTGTACAGAAAGATTCCCGCTGTCGGGGAAATTCACGGCCTGAATAACCGCGCTGTACGCGCTGTGTTCGGCGCTCTAACGCAGAGCGGAGTCCAGCTGCCGCGCTGACTCACGTAGAGGAGCTGTTCCCGTCACCACCGGGCGCTGAATCACGTAGAGGAGCTGTTCCCGGCGTGTGCAGATCAGTCAGCCAGTAATGAGACAGCGTTTCACACTGCTGGGAAACCACCGGGCCAGGCCGACTCAGTGACGCGAGATTACAACCAATCACAAGCCCCACAGCAGCCCCCTGACAGGGGGGGGGTTTGAGTGGGGTGTTTCTGAGTGGGCGTGAGTGGAGGGGTTGGAGTGGTGGTGTGGTGGGGTGGGAGAGCTGTCTGAGTGGAGGAGGGTAACTACAGTAATAAAATGGCCACTTGCGCTACATTCAGATGCCTCTTCCATCACCCCTCCCCTCGGCACACACAGAGGTCCCAAAAATGAGGGCTGGGAAATGTTCCTCTGTCAGAGAGAGCAGGAGAGCACTTTGCCCGTCCTGAACAAATCCCGCCCTGAGTCTCTCTCACCCTTACGCTAGAATGTTCCCCCAGAGCATCGCCATGGAGGCGAGCACACGCAGTTCTGCCAGAGAGAGACCGCCAATCCACCATGAGAGAGAGAGAGGAAGAGGGAGGGAGAGAGAGAGAGCCTGTTTCTGCGTATGCTCACACACGGAGAGAGAGAGAGAGAGAGCGAGAGAGAGAGAGAGCGAGAGAGAGAGCGAGAGAGAGCGAGAGAGAGAGAGAGAGAGCCTGTTTCTGCGTATGCTCACACACAGAGAGAGAGAGAGAGAGAGCGAGAGAGAGCCTGTTTCTGCGTATGCTCACACACAGAGAGAGAGAGAGAGAGAGCGAGAGAGAGCCTGTTTCTGCGTATGCTCACACACAGAGAGAGAGAGAGAGCGAGAGAGAGCCTGTTTCTGCGTATGCTCACACACAGAGGGAGAGAGAGAGAGAGAGAGCGAGAGAGAGAGAGCGAGAGAGCGAGAGAGAGAGAGCGAGAGAGAGAGCCTGTTTCTGTGTATGCTCACACACAGAGGGAGAGAGAGAGAGAGAGAGCGAGAGAGAGAGAGCGAGAGAGCGAGAGAGAGAGAGCGAGAGAGAGAGCCTGTTTCTGTGTATGCTCACACACTGAGGGAGTTCTCACAGGTCTGTTTGACGTTGTCATCGTCCTGGCGGAGGGACGGATGTGAGGATGTTTGGGAACGAGAGCGCACATTTTCCGTTCTTAAAAAGCTTCTGTCTGAATGAACAGAGTAATTAATCAGGAGTCTGCTAACCGTCAGCCTTTATGAGACAGAGTGGATTTACACAGGAGCCTTCCCACCAGGCTGAGGTTACAGACACTGTTTCAGTCTCACACAGCACTAATATCTCCTGTACACTTTACAGTAAGGGTCATCAATTGGCATAAACTAATGTTGACGTTGACATCAATTAATGATGTACAAATACATTCAGCAAGCATGAAATTATAATTTACTTAGTTACTGTATTTGTGTACTACTAACTAATACATTGGTAAGTTTATCATGTGGTTTGCTAATGTGTGAATATTCATGTAGTTAACCATTAACAAAGACTTTTTTTTTTTCATTCCAATATGAATTGCGATTAACTAATGTAGGTACTAATGTGAATTAATTATGTACAAATACATAAACCAAGCTGAACAGATTAACTTTGCAGTTGTTATTTAGTTAACGACAACATTAGTCAATGTCAATCCATGTTACATTACTGTGAACAGTGTTCCATTCTTCTCTTTAATGTCAGCTAGTTTTCAAATTTATTTTTGGGTCTATTTCAGAAGTACTAAAATTCTATGAACCAAAGGTTAATCCTTTTAAGTGTAAAATTGTTTTAAGAAAGAATAGCAATCATCTTATTTTGCGCGATCACGCCCCGCCGTGTTGTACACCTTCCCCGCGCTCCGTAGGCTCCCTGTGGAGGAGGATAGGCTGATGAAGCCCCGGACAGGAAGCGGCTCTTCTGCTAACAGCTCACAGCTCAGCGCAGTAACGATCCGCGGGGCGGAGGGCTGTCGATGGGACAGCAGAGAGCCGTGGCTTTGTGTTTGTGCTCCGTACAGATCGTTAGCAGGCTTCGCTCCAGAGCATTATGCCTGGCTGAGAGACACAGGGTTTTTCCTTGTGCGTTTATCTTGTGTTAGAACGGCCAGATTCCTCGGTCACAGATCATGGGACCCAACAGCACACTCCAGGGTCGGTGAACTTATGTTTTAATGAATATTTCTTTTGACAAGAGGGCTGGAACACAAGCCAGCAGTGATTACGAGGGCCAGTCAACAGTAACGCCAATAAACCCAGGGAAGATACGAAGACTCACCCTAAACCCTGTTCTTACCCTGGAGCACACACAACCTTACTCAAACTACCGCACACAACTCTGACCCCGACGTCTTTAAACTGAGAGGTCGACTCATAACCTGAGGTTCAGGGTCCTGACCCCCCACCCCATCCCCACTCCCCCAGTGCCACAGAGGCCAACCTCACCAGCCAATCGGTGTGGGACACACTGGAGCTTCTCTAACTGCAGAACTGCAGCAGCGGAACGAGACAACCTAGCGGTGATGTGGTATCGTTCCTCCATAGTCCAGCACCAAAGAGGGGATATCAACCAGCATTCCAGAAATATTGTTTACATTATTTGTGCCGAGGCGCTCCCTGTATGAAACACGGTTTTCCGTGTTGTCCAGGACGTATTAAATGCAGTTGTCCGTGTTGTCCGGGACGGCGTGTGATTCACTGGACCGGGCGGGGGGCTCTGGGGGAGAGGGATGACGGATCGCTGCTCTGATCCCAGCGCGGATCGGAACGCCGTCGGAACGCCGCTGAAATTGAGCGGAGACGGATGTTCCCCACAGCGGCCGGGGAAACGCTTCCCCTCCAGGGCCACGCTTTTCAATCAGACGCTTTTCATTGTTCCACCAATAAAAAAGGCAATTCTACAATGCAGCACCGCCACATTCATTGAGAACACAATGCCTCCCCCACACCACAGCTAGCATTTCATCAGCGGCGGAAAAAAGCACCTCTGTGACATCTTTACCCAGGGAAACTTTCCCCCTCTTCAGCAAAAAGAGTTCCTGTGTTCTGTACACTGACAGGAACTGGACAGGAGGCCAGGCCGGTACTGCAGGACGGGATCTCTTTTTTTAAACTGGCAAAGATGTCCCTGAATTCTGCGTGTCAGTGTTGCTCATTATGCAGGTCTGCTCTGAGAACCTCATCGCTCAGTGTACAGACTCTAATGTTTCAAACCATCGCCTCCTCACCCACGGCCCAAACGCATGCAGGTTAGGTCTATTCAGAGACTCTAAATTGCCCGTAGTTATGAGTTTGTGAGTGTGTGTGTGAGTGCGTGAGTGTGTGAGTGTGAGTGTGAGTGTGTGTATAAGTGTGTGAGTGTGTGAGTGTGTGTATGAGTGTGTGTGTATAAGTGTGTGAGTGTGTGAGCGTGTGAGTGTGTGTGAGAGTGTGAGTGTGTGAGAGAGGGATGTGAGCTCTGTGATGGATTGGTGATCTGTCCAGGAGTTATGCCAGCCGGTATTATCACCCAGTGCATGCTGGGATATGCTCTGACCACCCGGGACCCTGACGGAGAATGAGCAGGTTGGACAATGGAGGGATGTCTCCTCACTGTGATGTTAGTGTTTCATCTGAGTTCACACACAGCAGTGGTCAGCCCTGTAAAATTCCTTCTGCACCAATCGGAGATCACCAACCAAAATTCAAACTATTTCTGCACCAATCAGAGATCACCAAACAACATTCAAACTCTTTCTGCACCAATCAAAGATCCCATAACCACCACTCGGTCAGTATCTGTGGTGAACTGGCCGTGCTGTGGAATCACAGGGACACGTTTCTGCAGTAGCTCTCCCACACAGAGCCCCCACTGCACCCCACACAGGAGCGTGGAGCTGGCCTACTGCACCTCACACAGGAGTGTGGAGCTGGCCTACTGCACCCCACACAGGAGTGTGGAGCTGGCCTACTGCACCCCACACAGGACTCTGGAGCTGGCCTACTGCACCCCACACAGGAGCGTGGAGCTGGCCCACTGCACCCCCACACAGGAGCGTGGAGCTGGCCTACTGCACCCCCACACAGGAGCGTGGAGCTGGCCTACTGCACCCCACACAGGAGCTGGCCCACTGCACCCCGCACAGGAGCGTGGAGCTGGGCGCAGAGCTGGGTCTGTTAGGGAACGCTCTGTCATTCACACTGACCGTGTCCTGCTGATGGCACATCAGACGTGTCAGAGGAACACGTCAGCGAAGCCTCCGCTCTGACAGAGCATCTCTCTCCTGATCGCGCCCGCGCCGAACACACAGAATACATCAAAAACAGGATCAGCAACACTGCGCTGAAGAGAAACTTACCGACAACGTTTACTGACGTAAATTAAAAATGGACTGGCTTAAGTATGATGTGTAAATACCGTCGTATTACCACCTTATTACATAGTAATTAATTGAGGAGACAGATGAGCATTTTATCTATGGGAAAAACCTGGGCCTGAGCAACCCTCACTCTCTCCCACCCGAACACAGACTGCTTCATCACACACGCGTCATATCACAGCCCGTCCAGCTCACTGGGAAACACATCGCTGTTGTTACACGGCGTCTGTGCACTCTAAGGGCTAACTCCACATCGCTGTTGTTACACGGCGTCTGTGCACTCTAAGGGCTAACTCCACATCGCTGTTGTTACACGGCGTATGTGCACTCTAAGGGCTAACTCCACATCGCTGTCGCTACACGGCGTCTGTGCACTCTAAGGGCTAACTCCACATCGCTGTTGTTACACGGCGTATGTGCACTCTAAGGGCTAACTCCACATCGCTGTTGTTACACGGCGTATGTGCACTCTAAGGGCTAACTCCACATCGCTGTTGTTACACGGCGTATGTGCACTCTAAGGGCTAACTCCAAACCAAGACGGGCCAAGAAACAGATCACACTGTTCAAAAGCATTCTGCTCCAGCAGATTCTCTGATATGTTTGTCTCTTGTTTAACTATTGATTATTTGTCACTGGTCATAACGACTTGCAGTTGATTTAACAGTTTTATTGTTGATTTAAAAGGCACATTATTAATCTGTCGATAGGTTTTTATTGTTAAATAGCTGTATTATTGATCTCACCACTTTATAATAAGGAGGAATTTTGTTCTGTAGGTGTGGTGTTATTCGTACCGGGAACACGCCACCAAGAGAATCAAGCTGATGTTTTGAAACATGGACGATAAGCCTAGATTTTTTACATTACATTACATTACAAGGCATTTAGCCGATGCTCTCATCCAGAGCGACGTACAACGAAGTGCAGATCAAACACAAGTACAAGTGCGAAGAGGACCTGAGAGGACAGTACAGTTCAGAGTCCTAGTGTAACCATACAGATATAATCGGAACCCTTGAAGAATACATCAACCTACAAACTAGCATAGTTGGCAGCTAGAATAACCCAAATACAACAATACAATATCTAATACAAAACAACACAACAATATCTATATATAACTATATAAGTGCCATTATAATCTATGGCATATGGCAGATCTGGTTAAGAGTTGAGAGGAAGTCTTACTTCTCCCACCTGTCTTCCAGGGAAGAAGATTATCTCCAGGAATTCCGGACAGAGGGAAAGACGGGCGAGCGAGAGGCTCTGACTCTATTTCTCTGGTTTTAGGCGGGAATGAGAGGGTCTCATTGATCACCTGGATCAATAAGTCCATTCTGGCTCCATCAGGCTCACAGCTGCAGCCGCCTGGCCTCCGCAGATCGAAGACAAATCTCCGCTTTCCCTCCCCGCCTGGGGGGGTGGACAGGAGGGGGGAGAGAGTGCCGGACTCAGACAGATTTTACTCCCACAGGTTATTTCGAAAAGGCAGGATTTTGGAGCCATCACTGCTGCCTGTTATACGCTAACGATTCGACAGTGTGCTTCAGTTCCTGCCATAGGCAGTCATTACCGCAGCACGCATGACACATTTCAGCAGTAATCCACACAGAGAGTCAGTCTGACCTGTTTCTCATTCATCTGTGCCGGTGTTGTGTTAGTGTTTATGTCTGCAGGTTGGCGAGCGGAGGCCTGATTCAGCCATTAGCATCGTTACTGAACTCCTGCGGGCCACAGTCACCGTGACATCAGCGCCTCCCTGCTCTGTGAAGCGGACAGGGGGTTCAGTCTGATGGGGAGTGTGTGAGCAGGGTGTGTGTGAATGGGTTTATCGGGGTGGATGTGTGTGTGTGTGTGTGTGTGTGTGTGTGTGTGTGTGAATGGGGTGTGTGTGAGCAGGGTGTGTGTGAATGGGTCTATCGGGGTGGATGTGTGTGTGTGTGTGTGTGTGAATGGGGTGTGTGTGAGCAGGGTGTGTGTGTATGAGTGGGTCTAATGGGGTGTGTGTGAGCAGGGTGTGTGTGAGTGTGTGTTAAACCTGCAACCTCTGCAGTACGAGATGAGTTCTGTAACTGTTACACCACACATATACCCTCTACTGTAGCTCTCCTCTGAGCTGTTCATCAGCGGCCCTGCACTACCCAGAACATGCATTGTTCACAGACTCACACCACACACACCTTAACTGGGTTTTCAGCAGCGCAAGAAAAGCACAAAACACAGCCAACAGAAACATTACCCAACAGAAACATTACCCAACAGAAACATTACCCAACGGAAACATTACCCAACGGAAACATTACCCCACATGAAAGGATGGCCAGCTCTACCTCCACCTCAATGCTGTGGCAGTCTCTGAAGGTTGCACTGGAGCACTTTGATCACATTCGCCCCGCAGGTGAAACCTGTCAAACGTCTCTGGTTAAATTACCTCTCGCTGACCTTCAGCTCTCCATGCCGCTTCCCCAGCTCTGCAGTGGAGTTGGCGGAGATGAGATTGTTGAGGCTCTTGTTTGTTTTAAAATGAAACTCTTGTAATTTATGTCCCAGAGAGGATAGATGGGCTGGAGCTGATCCAGGTTCACAGAGCCCCGTGCGACTCTCACACGTCCCCGTCAGGAAGCAGCAGCGCTAACCGCACCGCGGGCTAACCACACCAGCGCTAACCGCACCAGCGCTAACCACACCAGCGCTAACCACACCGGCGCTAACCGCACCGGCGCTAACCACACCAGCGCTAATCACACCAGCGCTAACCGCACCAGCGCTAACCACACCGGCGCTAACCGCACCAGCGCTAACCACACCAGCGCTAACCACACCAGCGCTAACCACACCACGGGCTAACCGCACTGGCGCTAACCGCACTGGCGCTAACCGCACCGCGGGCTAATGAGCTGGAGGACCAAGCACAGGGCACAGAACACAGAGCCCACAGCACACAGCACAGAGCACAGGGCACAGGGCACAGAGCACAGAGCACAGGGCACAGGGTACAGAACACAGGGCACAGGGTACAGAACACAGGGCACATGGCACAGGGTACAGGGTACAGGGTACAGGATACAGCTCAGGCTTCCAAATCTGTGCCTGGATTCCTGAACATGAAACACCCCCACTCTGAAGAACACGACCCACCACACCACCTCCTCCCATTCAATTATTTCACCCACTCCTCCTCCTCCCCCTCCTCCTCCTCACACCACAGAGGCCCCTCGTGGGCTGGAGCACTGCTGTTCTTTTCTCCCTGACAGGTAACACTGATCGATGGATAACTGTCCCTGATTGGCCAGCGATCCAGTCTCTGATTGGAGGGGGAGGAGTGAAGAGCGGGAGCACTACTGAGCTCAAAGGGCAGGTCTGAGTATCACTATCGCAGGTGAGACTATCACAGGTCTGAGTATCACTATCGCAGGTGAGACTATCACAGGTCTGAGTATCACTATCGCAGGTGAGACTATCACAGGTCTGAGTATCACAGGTGAGACTATCGCAGGTGAGACTATCACAGGTGAGACTATCGCAGGTGAGACTATCGCAGGTGTGAGTACGGCAGGTCTGACTATCGCAGGTGTGACTATCGCAGGTTCGAGTATCGCTGTAGATTTGTGCCTGTATATTACAGCGCTTACAATATTTTATGACCTCAGCTTCAACAATATCCTATAATATAACATTTCTAAGAAGATGATGATAATCCATAACTCCTTCCACACAGAGACTCAGTCTTTATCATCTGATTTAAGATTCTACTGTCTCTTCCTGACAGATAGTCATAACAGTTATTGCTGACACGCAGTTCTGTAGGTTCTGATCCAGTTTCTCTCAGGATGAATGCGTTATTGTGCAAGTGGAATCGATCAGGAGCGAGGAAGGGCCCGTTAATTTCATTTCTGAATAAAAAAAAACCTGATCTCCTTCACGTAACGCGATTCTGTGTGCTGGCGATATTAATGACTTCTCTTAACACCTCAGACATGGCTCTGCTCTCGGGCCGGCAGTGCAGAGACAGTGTCACTAACATTTCACTTCCTGTAGGATGAGCTGACCTAAAAAAGGAGCAGGAACATTTTTAGAACGCTGCTTGCAGAAAGAATTTATAATACTTTCTGCGAGCAGCGTGAAAGAGTGAGTACTACACTGTAACGGTACCTCAAGGTTATCAAGCGCTCAGAAACCCGGTTACGCAGCGCGGTGGGCTCTTAAAGCTTTTACTGAACTTTTTCTTTCGCAAATATCTGAAATATGTACGACCTTCAAAGCCACAGAAACACACATGCACAAGCCTGATCCTTGAATAGTTTAGGGAAACCTTCAACTAGCTTTTCACCATCAAACTGAAGAGGACAATAAAGGAGATGCTAACACAGAGGACACAGACGGTGTTGGGCAGAGAAACTGGGCACACAGACGGTGTTGGGCAGAGCCACTGGGCACACAGACGGTGTTGGGCAGAGCCACTGGGCACACAGACGGTGTTAGGCAGAGCCACTGGGCACACAGACGGTGTTGGGCAGAGCCACTGGGCTACGGGCTGCCCCCACCCCCCACACCACTAAAGCCATCTCTCACTTCCTCACAGACAACAATGAGGTCAGGGCGCTTCATATCTTACCCCGGGGTTCCACAGTTTGAATGGTACCCTTCAGCAAGACACTTAAACTGGGTTCTGCTGGGGTTCCTTCAGTGTGAGTGAAAATTCACCCCTTACAAGCCCAAAAGGTGAAAAATATGCTAGTTTACCTCGTGGTAACTTGGTGGCCTATAGTGAGTGGAAACTGGTGTACGCGGACCGTGACATCAGCTCACAAACGAACAACAGCAACGAACTTTTACACACGGAAAAAGAACCAGCGGACATTTTCTTCCAGAACCGAACAGACCAGACGACAACGCGCATCCCACGGGAACAGTTCACATTACCATCGCCGCTCCTACAAGGACAGCACGTCTTTTGGATCCACGATGCGTATGGCAACAAACATTCAGGCATAGGCAGTGTTTAGTTTAGTCTTAACTTGTGAATCTGTGTTTCTATATTTGCTTTGTCTTGTCATTTGAATGTATTCTGTTAGTCGTGTATGTACGCCGTTGATTCACCGTCTTTCGCGCATACGGTATATAGAGTAAACTACGCAAGTAGTCTTCTCACAGCTAACACTAACACCGCCCACTTTTACCTTTCCTTTGTTCAAGGGACACACACACATACCCTACTAACTTCCCGTTAGTTCATCTGTTCTGTGTTTGTACGTTTATTTAATAAATATATTTTATTAAACCCGGTGTCTGTTTTGGCGTCACATAGACATAAGAGCCGAGTTAAAGCAGTCTTTCAAAGAACTTCCAACCTTCAGGTTATCGGTATGTTTAATCATTGATATTGGTTATTTTAGTTATTAATTAAAATACTAAATTTGTGGTTCGATATTTCTGATAACAGTAATTTTGAGACTGATTACTTTTTGCCGTTATACTGCTACACTACATTAATTGGCGCCCCGGTTTCGTAGAGAGTAAAATCCCGACGTTATTTGGCGCCAGGTAACTCTTCATTATAACTCACTATCCACTGCTGCTGGCTGCACAAAAAATAATACAGTCTCAACAAGTATTTTAGTACTTATATTGAGACTTGAAATATTGCGATGAGGTACAGTGGGGTGCGTAAAGGTGAGCATCCCTGCTTTAAATGTCCATCACAATGTGATGGAAAGCAAACCTGAACTCTTAATGGCATAAACATGAGACCTTTCTGCAAATTTTAAAGCAAAATTGCTTTTTATTTTCATTAAAAATAATGTGTCATGTTTAATGTTGTAGCATTTGGAGGTCAGGTTTGCTTCTGTTCACTTAGCTCTAAAATGTTTTTTGACCACGACTGTAAGACAGTTTGACTCATTTAAAGATTTGCCGACGGGGTAAGAAAGATCTTGAGTCTCATTACGGGACATTTTGTGCTGTGTGGAGCCTCATCTTTCAGCAGAGTGTCGCCCCAAACTGCCACAGATATCACCACCACATGTTCACCAGGCCCAATATCCACATTTTACTTGAATTTTATGACTTTAATTTCTTCTTATTTATTTGTTTCCGCCCTATTTTAATTTCCGTATAATTACTACAGTAGCAATTCCGTATCCCGTTACGCTTCTTTTAATATTGTTTTTTTATTGTCCCCAAATGTGAAGCTCTATGCTTTGCTTTTTAGGTATGAAAGGTGCTTTACAAATACAGTTTATTAATATTATTTTCATCATTATCACTGAAGGAAAACAGCTACAAACCTGCAGTACTCAGCGGAAACTGAGCACACTGCTTTCATCTCAGTGGAGCGACACCAGCACAGTGCGGACTGATTTTACACCTGTGCACTGGAACATACAACATTACATCTGTTCAGCAGACACTTCCATCCACACGACCCACAGTGAGTCCACACTGAAGGCCATTAGAGCAGCTACAGGACAGGTTCAGTTTGTCTACACTCATGAATACCAAGTCTCGTACACAGGGTAAATAGGCCAAGTCAGTAAGCATGGCATGTCAAACTATACATAGATAAGGTAAGCAATTACAGCAGCGAGATAAACAGAAATGCAAATGTGACGGTGTGAATGTATAATATGGCAGACCCAGACCATATCTGTGTGTAAAGCTGCTTACGGACGGAGAAAGAGGGGGGACGTCTCAGGTGGAGGATACGGATGGAGAATGTCTCGCTCAGGTGGACAACAGCAGGAGTGCAGCTGGGTCACAAACATGCTGCCTCCTGGTTACTGTCAGTAACCAAAGAGACCTGAACTATCAAAATATCAGCACACAGAAGAAAGGCACCAGACAACCTGAGAGCAGTGACAAACCCACACCTGTCCCACACCTGTATAAACAACTCCTGTACCGGTCCCCAAACCCAACCCGAGTGCAGCAGGTAATCACCTCTGAGAGTTTCTGGAACACAAACATTTTTACTCTCCTACGTACCTGTGTACATTCCAGACGCAGGTGAACATGCGCTTTACAGCCAACGCGTCACAGAGCTGTGTACAGACCTTTTTAAATGCAAGGAAACAAATATACAGATACATAATCACAATCTCTCACAATACCCAGAACCTCGTAGTCTAAACTGTTCTGCACCGTGACGGCTAAACACCCAGGCGTAACAGAACGAAAATGCTTCAAAGAAGCCAGCGCAGAACTTCAGCAGCAAAAGGCAACGGCAACTTCCAGCGGGAAAACCCGGAACGTTCCCCCCCCAGACGGAAGAGCTTGGAGCGGGAGAACGGAAACGTTCCCACGCGGAGCGGGGCTCACCTTCATGGCACGGTCCTGCGTCAGCCCCGGCATCGACCCGCCGTTCCCCTTTAGGCACCTGGGACACCAGGAGGGGGGAGCCGCTCCCCACACTCAGGAACGCTCGGAGCGCCGGGAGGATTCCGTACGGAGTGTCGGGAAGTGTGACCGCAAGCCGGGAGCCCCGACATGATGCCATCAATCTGACTGAGCGCACTCAGTGGGCTCCGCTCCCCGCCAGAGAGAGAGAGAGAGAGAGGGAGAGAGAGAGGAGGAGAGAGAGAGAGGGAGAGAGAGGGAGAGAGGGAGAGGAGGAGAGAGAGTGGAGGAGAGAGAGGGAGAGGAGGAGAGAGAGAGAGAGAGGGAGAGAGAGGGAGAGAGGGAGAGGAGGAGAGAGAGTGGAGGAGAGAGAGGGAGAGGAGGAGAGAGAGTGGAGGAGAGAGGGGGAGGGAGAGAGACAGGAGGAGAGAGAGGGAGAGGAGGAGAGAGAGGAGGAAAGAGAGGGAGAGGAAGAGAGAGGGAGACAGAACGAGCGAGAGAGA
The DNA here is from genome assembly GCF_963514075.1 of Conger conger. Lineage (NCBI taxonomy): Eukaryota > Metazoa > Chordata > Actinopteri > Anguilliformes > Congridae > Conger > Conger conger. The sequence goes on along the minus strand of NC_083761.1, from coordinate 1,030,875 downwards.
GAGGAGGGGAGAGAGAGAGAGAGAGAGAGGAGGAGAGAGAGAGAGAGAGAGAGAGACAGAGAGAGAGAGAGAGAAAGAGAGAGATGCTCTGCCTCTCCCACTCCAGAAGCAGCCAATGCAAACCCAGCTCTGAGGAATAACACTGCACTGCCCCCTGCAGGAGTGAACAGGAAGAGCAGGCAGAACCCAGCAGCCTGAACAGAGCTGCCTCTGCTGGCCATTCCTGTCAGAGAAGAGTAGCCCTTTATAATTAATAATTAAGTTTAATTAATTAATGTGCCCCCTCTCTCTGTCTGTCTGTCTCTCTGTCTCTCTCTCTCTCTCTCTCTCTCTCTCTCTCCCTCTCTCAGTCTCTCTCTAACACACACATACAAACAGAGACAGACACACACAGATGGCACTCAATATAAAACACTCACAACAAAAAAGACTACATAAGTATTTTCCACTCTACTCTAGCTCAAGACAACCAGACATAAAAGCACACCACATATCGAAAATGCTTTTAAAATAAATTACCTCATTTTTCTATCCGTTGAGCTCATACAAACTAGACAGCCAGAATGTTTTTTACAGAGTGATGGTGCAGACCCACAGAAGGGGCTACAGTGTGTGTGAAGCCCTTCAGTGCTGCAGTCACACTGAATACAGGAGAGACCCTGAACCCTGAACGCACAGCTGCCGCAGTGGTGCAGTCGCAGAGGAGGACTGCCTGGCCCCTGAGAACAGCACACTGAGGGCCCTTTCACCTGGGGGCCCTTTCACCTGAGGGCTCCTGTACCCGTCCTAAACACACACACGGGACAGAACCTCACCTGTCCCACACCTGTATGGCGCAGGTGAACACAGAGCTGCGTACGGACCTTTTCAATATGAGGAAACAGATTTAGGGATAAACCGCCAAGGTGAAGGACTCACAGCTTCCTGTGTGCACTGCCTCGGCCTCGTTGCCCGTCTCTGACCTCCTAAAAACGCCACGGGACCCTGAGAATAACCCACTCTCACCGGGGACGCGTTTTGATTGAGAGCGTCACAGCGCCACCTACGGGTCAATGCTGATGCCGTGAAACCCTGACCTGCAGACTCAGACTGACCCGCCCTTCAGCCGAACGCACGGCTTCATAGGAGAAACAGCTCCAGCCTGACTGACCCGCCCTTCAGCCGAACGCACGGCTTCATATGAGAAACAGCTCCAGCCTGACTGACCCGCCGGGTTTTACATGTACGAGGTCATTCTGATGCACAGGACATTCATACATATGGTTATTCACAGGGGAGCAAGAAGATAATGAACCCTCGAAATTCAAGGTGAGACTACCGCAAAGTGAAAATCCCCTATAACCTTTGTAAGCCTACAGTATATGTCAAAATGTGTCAACATGTCAAAAAAAAAGTATTTTTAAAGTAAAAAAAGAAAAGCACACTGCATTATGCAGACGCTAAAACACATACACACGCGCGCGCATCACTGGGAAAGATAGATAGGCAGGTAAATAGACGAAGGTTCCGTGATCTGAATTAGATGCAGTTCTCTCCACAGAGCGAGAACACACACCTGAACACTCTCTCACACTCACACTCACACTCACACACACACACACATACACACATACACACACACACACACACTCTGACTCACGCATGCACACACATGCTCACACACACTCACACCCACACACACACACACACGTACACTCACACACACACACACACACACACACACACATACTGCAGCATTCACATTAACAGATAAATCATAGTCTTGAGAAACACAATGCCAATACACTGTCATTCATTTCATTCAGCATTCTCATTTAGCTCATTTTGATTTCAGCAGTCAGATCAAAACAAAACAGACACACATAAACAAGTGCCATTTATGTTAGAGAGAGAGAAAGGGAGGGAGGGAGAGAGAGGGAGAGAGAGTGAGACAGAGAGAGAGGGGGAGAGAGAGAGGGAGGGAGAGAGAGAGGGAGAGAGGGAGGGAGAGAGAGAGGGAGAGAGGGAGGGAGAGAGAGAGGGAGAGAGGGAGGGAGAGAGGGTGCGCCATTAACTTTGCTTAATCTCTTCCATGTCCACAGCTTTGAGAATAATTATCTGCAGACTGTCTGAAGTGAAGCCATTTTCTCCTTCAAACTAATTGGCTAATCTTGAGAAATCCTGGTGGATCCACATTTAATGAACATGAAGCTGATGAGATTTACAGTCTGTGCAGATCACGACCGACAGACCACCCTGAACCAGATCTGCACTCCTACCCCTACAGCACTATGAGCCTGACCAGGCTGCTCATAACCTTACAGCACTATGAGACTGACCAGGCTGCTCATAACCTTACGGCACTATGAGCCTGACCAGGCTGCTCATAACCTTACGGCACTATGAGCCTGACCAGGCTGCTCATAACCTTACGGCACTATGAGCCTGGCCAGGCTGCTCATAACCTTACGGCACTATGAGCCTGACCAGGCTGCTCATAACCTTACGGCACTATGAGCCTGACCAGGCTGCTCATAACCTTACGGCACTATGAGCCTGACCAGGCTGCTCATAACCTTACGGCACTATGAGCCTGACCAGGCTGCTCATAACCTTACGGCACTATGAGCCTGACCAGGCTGCTCATAACCTTACGGCACTATGAGCCTGACCAGGCTGCTCATAACCTTACAGCACTATGAGCCTGACCAGGCTGCTCATAACCTTACAGCACTATGAACATGACCAGGCTGTATACGTATATTAACGTTTCCCTTAACCCAGCAGTAATACGTGTTTATACTATAGTAGAGATGTGCTCAGACAGATGTGCTCAGACAGACAGAGTGTCTCGTTGACACTCTGATTGTGCCAACCAGACACATTATCCCCTTTCCTTCATTCCAGAACTAACCGCAGTGCAAATAAAATTATTTAATGGAACAACATCACAGATGTCACATTGCTGAAAGACAGAGAAACCCAATCCAGAGGAAATGTTTGTTATAACACTCGGTAACTCTGCGGATGGGAGACATGCTCCCTGTCAGGAGCAGGATGGAGAGCTGCAGGATGGTGTGGAGTAAACGCTCTCTGCTGCAGATCGAGTGTTTGTGTGGAATCCAGGAGACGCCGCGGAGGTTAGTCTCGCACCGATAATGACCGGTCATGTGACCGGGTCCATTAGGCCCAGTGGGTGCCGTGGCAACAGCAGGCACTGGAGCGGCCTGTGGCTGGCACTTAAACAGGCTCTGATAGGCTAGCCCCACACAACATCCCATAATGCCCCGCAGCATCGATCGCCTGACCAAACTCTGCTGCCAGGGAAACAGAACACTTTATGAGCACTAAATTAAAAGATAACGGGACTTGTTAAGTGGTTCCCAAAATTTGGATTCCCACAAAAATGAGAAAATGAAATCACAATGTACATTTGGACTGGTATCAGTTTTTCATCCAAACAAGCCTGGTGCTACTGAGCCAACTAAGAGGCCCAGAAGGTGGCGTTTACCCTTTTTGAGAGCATTTCATAGGTTCCAATACACCAGACAAGCCCAGCGAAGTGTAGAAAAGCGTTTGAATGCAAAGTGATTATTTGACCCAGGTCTGGTTCTGGACAGCGGAGGGGTTGTGGGTTCCTGCCGACGCTGCCAAACACCTGCCAGCTCTCGGTAAACTTTGTTCTGAAACACCCGTTTACCTGACGGACAGGGTGAAAGGTCAAGCCTGACTGAAATACTGTGGAAGCACACTGACAGTGTTGAAAGGCGGCCAAGACCACTGACGCGGCTCCTCTTAAAATAGCACCGCTCACAGCCGGCCAATCGGACCGGAGAAGGACGCGGCGGTCTTGGCCCGGAACACCGGCCCAGTCAGCGCAGAGCCCGGTGGGATGGTGGGATGGCGGGATGGCGGTAACACTGGCGGTACTGGCAGGGAACACGCATTAGGAGCTCTAGCGCAGCCACGCGTGTGGGGGGGTGTGTGGGGGTGTGAGCGGGACCACAGCCGGGTTTGGACCGAGGCCATGGCCAGACTCCAGAACCCTCCAGCGCGACCTGCCGCCCTTCAGCCCCTCAGCGCCATCGCCCGTCCTCACCCTCTACAGCCGGGACCAGAACCTCTGTCCTCCAGGGCCAGGCCTGCTGGTGCTCCACCCTCCCTTTACCTGCTAGTCAGGAGTGTTCACCCTCCCCTTACCTGCTAGTCAGGAGAGTTCACCCTCCCCTTACCTGCTAGTCAGGAGTGTTCACCCTCCCCTTACCTGCTAGTCAGGAGTGTTCACCCTCCCCTTACCTGCTAGTCAGGAGTGTTCACCCTCCCCTTACCTGCTAGTCAGGAGTGTTCACCCTCCCCTTACCTGCTAGTCAGGAGTGTTCACCCTCCCCTTACCTGCTAGTCAGGAGTGTTCACCCTCCCCTTACCTGCTAGTCAGGAGTGTTCACCCTCCCCTTACCTGCCAGTCAGGTGTGTTCACCCTCCCCTTACCTGCCAGTCAGGTGTGTTCACCCTCCCCTTACCTGCTAGTCAGGTGTGTTCACCCTCCCCTTACCTGCTAGTCAGGAGTGTTCACCCTCCCCTTACCTGCTAGTCAGGAGTGTTCACCCTCCCCTTACCTGCTAGTCAGGAGTGTTCACCCTCCCCTTACCTGCCAGTCAGGTGTGTTCACCCTCCCCTTACCTGCCAGTCAGGTGTGTTCACCCTCCCCTTACCTGCTAGTCAGGTGTGTTCACCCTCCCCTTACCTGCCAGTCAGGTGTGAAGACAGTCTGGCTGATCAGCTCATACCCAGCTAGACCAGCTCAGTTTTAAAGCTGGCACAGCTGGATTTGACACAGGGTTCAGCTCCACAGCTGATGATGCAGATGGAGATGAGAGCGCTATTCTCTGAGAAGCATTAATAACCCAGAGCGCTCTTCAAGTTTATTACCCAGCCCTGATAAAGCGGGCGATGAGTCAGCTCTACAAACACAAACACAAACAAACACGGACGCAAGGCAAACATTTCCTGTCAAATAAAAACACCGCAGGAAGGGAACTACAGAAAAACTCAGATTCTGACATCAACCCACCTGCAGCCACGCGTCCATGATTCATACCGTGAGCTGTGAGCTCACCTGAGCCTCACCTGAGCCTGAAACATCACGCCCTGGTCCCTGAAGACCATCCCAACATCTCCCACACTCATCCCTCAGGCTGTTCACGGGATCTCCCTGTGCTGATATCGATTTAACATCCGCAGAATCTTAATCTCAAAGAGGCCACCAGGTCGGTCATACTAAACGCCATTAGTCCAGCAGACTCAACCTGCAATGTGTTAGACTAACTGTGAGAGCACCATTAGGGAAGTATTTTACCAACTTTAGTACATCCAGACACAGGCTGTCAGAAAGCACCCGAATAAACTGGCACAGTTTGGGGGTGTTTCTGGGTTCACTGTTGCCAGGAAACAGGCATTGATGGGGACTCAAATTGAACTGAATTTTTGTCTCCAGTGATTTCTCTCTAAAGGTATTTACCACATAAATCGCTCCTCCACAGAGAATAAACAAACTATTTTACTCCAATTTAAATCCCCCAGTGCCTCACGATGCTTCGCCCGGGGTTCATTCCTAACGAGCTGTCAGAGGTTCCACCACTTCCTGGTCTTGCATTTTAAATATTATAATTGCAGTTTTAGCCGAGCACCTTCGCTGGTACATTGTGTCCTAAAGAACCGCGTGGTTGAAGTGAACGTTCCCGTTCCCGCACACAGAGGCATTGTTAAAGGTCCACCACGTTCCATTCCCGACAGAGAGGGACACATTCACAGCGGGTCACGCTGATCGTCATTTGAAGTCAGAAGTGAGAGAAACTGTCTATCGCCATAGCTACAGAATACATCTATAACCGTCATACTTTGCATGTGCTGTCCTTGGTATTATATTATTTATTGCTGTCTTTAATATTAGCTCCTAAAGGTGTGTGGAACAAAAGGAGGCGACGTTGAATAATGTCGCTGTTCAACACTCTGTCTCGGCATTTATCACGCTAATGAATGCCGCCGGTTTTTCCCCATTTCTTTCAGAAGTTTCAAAAGAGCATTTTTTTCCTGAAATGAGTTTTGCTTGTTAACACTGAGAAAGTCAAAGGCCTCAACTCACAATGATTAACACACTCTACGTGCCGATTTGTGTTCAGAACACACAGTCAGAAACAGAACACACAGACAGACACATAGGCAGACACACAGAACACACAGACAGACACATAGGCAGACACACAGAACACACAGACAGACATGCAGACAGACACACAGAACACACACACAGAACACACACACAGACACTGACAAAGGCAGAGACTCGTTTACCCTGAGAAGACCCTGATTTGCGTGCTGAGTGCGCTTATCAGGAAACAGCAGAGCTGTAATCTCTCAGAGAAAGGCACAGTCTCACAGCGTCTGTCCTGAGGCCTGGATCCTTTGGCAAAGCAGGCTTTGAGCGAGACCAGGCTTTGAGCCAGACCAGGCTTTGAGCCAGACCAGGCTTTGAGCCAGACCAGGCTTTGAGTGAGACCAGGCTTTGAGGGAGACCAGGCTTTGAGTGAGACCAGGCTTTGAGCCAGACCAGGCTTTGAGCCAGACCGGGCTTTGAGCGAGACCGGGCTTTGAGCGAGACCAGGCTTTGAGCGAGACCAGGCTTTGAGCGAGACCAGGCTTTGAGCGAGACCGGGCTTTGAGCGAGACCGGGCTTTGAGCGAGACCGGGCTTTGAGCGAGACCGGGCTTTGAGCGAGACCAGGCTTTGAGCGAGACCAGGCTTTGAGCGAGACCAGGCTTTGAGCGAGACCAGGCTTTGAGCGAGACCAGGCTTTGAGCCAGACCAGGCTTTGAGTGAGACCAGGCTTTGAGCCAGACCAGGCTTTGAGTGAGACCAGGCTTTGAGCCAGACCAGGCTTTGAGCAAGACCAGGCTTTGAGCCAGACCAGGCTTTGAGCGAGACCAGGCTTTGAGCCAGACCAGGCTTTGAGCGAGACCAGGCTTTGAGCCAGACCAGGCTTTGAGCCAGACCAGGCTTTGAGCCAGACCAGGCTTTGAGCCAGACCAGGCTTTGAGCGAGACCAGGCTTTGAGCGAGACCAGGCTTTGAGCGAGACCAGGCTTTGAGCGAGACCAGGCTTTGAGCCAGACCAGGCTTTGAGCCAGACCAGGCTTTGAGCGAGACCAGGCTTTGAGCGAGACCAGGCTTTGAGCCAGACCAGGCTTTGAGCGAGACCAGGCTTTGAGCGAGACCAGGCTTTGAGCGAGACCAGGCTTTGAGCGAGACCAGGCTTTGAGCGAGACCAGGCTTTGAGCGAGACCAGGCTTTGAGCGAGACCAGGCTTTGAGCGAGACCAGGCTTTGAGCGAGACCAGGCTTTGAGCGAGACCAGGCTTTGAGCGAGACCAGGCCAGATCAATCAGACAGAGCTGTGGCTTCAGGCCCGTGTGGTCATGCAGAGACAACCAGGTTTACTTTGTCAGCTCAAAGAACAACAGAATTATGAAGGATGGTCAATCGATCAGCTGAGCGCCAGTAACCCAACACAGAACCCAACACAGAACCCAGCGCAGAACCCAACACAGAACCCAGCGCAGAACCCAACACAGAACCCAACACAGAACCCAACACAGAACCCAGCGCAGAACCCAACACAGAACCCCAACGCAGAACCCAGCGCAGAACCCAACACAGAACCCAGCGCAGAACCCAATGCAGAACCCAACACAGAACCCAACACAGAACCCAGCGCAGAACCCAGCGCAGAACCCAACACAGAACCCAGTGCAGAACCCAACACAGAACCCAGCGCAGAACCCAACACAGAACCCAGCGCAGAACCCAGCGCAGAACCCAACACAGAACCCAGCGCAGAACCCAAGTCTGCACTGAGGACATCCAAAGGAGGGAGAGCTCTGCAGATTCAGAGTCTGTGTCATTCACACAGAAGAGTGACTCGCTTCATATTGTGCTCCAAAATGAGTGTTGATATTTCACTTATGTTACTGAAGTTCATCCACATTTTACACCCAAGAGGAGTGTAACTCCACTACTGTACCCTCCACAGCTGTACAGTAGTGGAGTTACACAGTCCACAATGCATAAACCATAACATTTATTTAGAGACTTCTAAAGTCTTCTCATAAAGAGAGCTGCACATTAGTGCTCAGTGCTTTGGCATAAAGAGAGCCAGCACATTAGTGCTCAGTGCTTTGGAATAAAGAGAGCCAGCACATTAGTGCTCAGTGCTTTGGCATAAAGAGAGCCAGCACATTAGTGCTCAGTGCTTTGGCATAAAGAGAGCCAGCACATTAGTGCTCAGTGCTTTGGCATAAAGAGAGCCAGCACATTAGTGCTCAGTGCTTTGGCATAAAGAGAGCCAGCACATTAGTGCTCAGTGCTTTGGCATGAAGAGAGCTGCACATTAATGCTCAGTGCTTTGGCAGGGAGTCTGCTCAAGGGCGTCCTCTCTGCAGAGAATCACGACACACTTGGCAACCGCCACAAACCCACAAACGGGAACGAGAGTGATGCTGACGACAGACTGGGACGCGCTGCCAAGAGACCAGCGTTCACCTCTAAAGTGGAAGTTTAATAAGCGGACACACTAAAGCCATGCATCACATGTTAATCTGCAGGCAGAGCAGGGAAGGATCCCACGCCCCTCTCAGCCATTTCCATCCGGCACTGAGCTCAAGATAATTAGTCTCTCCCAGAGAGAGCCGTTTAATAACAGAGCTATCAGGCGGAGAGGCAGGAGTTTCAGTATGGGCTGTGAAGTCTGTGGCATTAATGAGGAGCCAAAAAACATGTCAATCTCTACAAGTATTTTAGTACTAATACTGAGACTTCAAATCATATTTATTTTACTTTTTTGAGGTAAGATAGTTTTGATTCATTTCAAGATTTGCCAGTGGAATAAGAACATTTCACTTGTCAAACCAACAGTAACTTAAAACAAGCTAATATTTTATACTTGAGAGAAAAAAAAGACTACAAGACTAAAACCGCAAGTAAAGACTATTGTTTTTTGAAGACTATTGTTTTTTGAAGACTATTGTATTGTGAAGACTATTGTTTTTTGAAGATGATTATTTTGTGAAGACAATTTTTTTGTGAAGACTATTGTTTTGTTAAGACAATTTCTTTGCAATATACTGCAGCAAACTGGGTGGACGATTAGCAGTGCAGCTAACAGACTGTGCTGGAAACAGCTTGAGCTATACCAGCTACAACAAATAAACTACTGAACATAAGAGTCCATTTCAAAGTGTCGCACAAGAAAGTCAGCATCACTGAGATTAAAACAGCTACATCTGAGAACTCTGGGGATGTCGAGACAGACACAAGAGCAGCGTTTAATCTGACAGATGCCGTCAATTCCACCGCCTTTACAGAAAAGCACAGAGTTTCAGCTCCCGTGAGGACAGGCTCCGTGGCTTTCGAGATGGCCGTTCTCCATCACAGCTCAGGGTGAAATGGTAAAATGTCAGACAGACTGACACAACTTTCATGTTTAAAGCTCAACGTTAATGTTGCGTGCTATGGATGACATTTGGATAAAAGGCACGGGATGCACTCTTGCAGAAGAACACTGTCTGCTTGTTCTAGCATCTCAAAGGTAACATTGTGGTGGTGATGGAAGCGGTTTCATTTCATTTAACACAGATAAGTCTCACAGTCCCATCCATTTATTATCTTTACTGCTGTCACGAATACCTCATATCCCCGTGGAGGTGAAGAGTCTGAAAAACACATCACTCCAGATACCAACACCGCTGCATCACAGGATGGGAGTCTATGCAGAATGGCTTTTAATGAGTTCTGGTAAAAACATTAACCCAACATTAACCCAACATTAACCCATTAACAAATGCATTTTGGATCCCTGTAGCAGGGGTCTGAAGACCTGCAGGTTTCACTGGAGAGTCACATGATATGAGTGCCTGCTTGGTTTTTGTGTCGTTTCCCTTTAATCAGGGCTTAGGAAACAAAGTGTGGACTCTGGCCAACCAGGGACTTAAAGTAAACACAGGAGTGCTGAGGGCAGCCAACACTGTGGCCCCACAGGGCTTCAGCAGGCTGAACACATCCACAGCCCGGTCAGACTCACAGTGCAGACGCAGGAGCAGCCTGGTGGTGTTAGTACACTCACAGGAGGATTCACTGCGGTCTGCATGGTCTGCACTGCGCTGGTCCGTCTGAACTGCCCTGCCACTGCACGGCACAGTGCCCACTGCGCCCCTGAGTCTCAACCAAACTGCAGATCCTCCGGCACACAGCAGCCTCTGGAGCTCAAGGATTAATAATGAAAGTATAAGTAACAGATTCTGGAACAAAAGTACTTCACTGATGCCGATTAATGATGTGCGCACACACGCACACACGCACACACGCACGCACGCACGCACGCACACACACACACACGCACACACGCACACACGCACGCACGCACGCACGCACGCACACACGCCGCCCAGCGTGGGAGACGGCTGCAGGCGCAGTCTGACTCTGTGACAGGTCGAGAGAGCGCTGACTGGCACTGAGAGGTGTCTTAAGCAGAGTGGTGGGCTGGCGAGGTCAGCGATGGAGGCTATTCGCACTTTCCAGTTTGAAGAAAAACGGAACCATTTCCCCTCTGCTGACAGCTGAGCAGCCCGTAATAAGCCGTCACTGAGTGCACCGGGGCGAGGCTTAAAACAAAATGTCCGCCAGGACGGAGGGTTGAATAAATAATCAGTGAGTGAGCCACGCGCTGGTCAGCCTGAGCTGCTGGTGAAAGAGCGGAAAACAGCTCTGCAGAGTGACTGACTGCCTGAGGAAAACAGCTCTGCAGAGTGACTGACTGCCTGAGGAAAACAGCTCTGCAGAGTGACTGACTGCCTGAGGAAAACAGCTCTGCAGAGTGACTGACTGCCTGAGGAAAACAGCTCTGCAGAGTGACTGACTGCCTGAGGAAAACAGCTCTGCAGAGTGACTGACTGCCTGAGGAAAACAGCTCTGCAGAGTGACTGACTGCCTTAGGAAAACAGCTCTGCAGAGTGACTGACTGCCTCAGAGCAAGAGGAAGCTCTCCCTCCTCACGACTCTACAGGGCAAGGCTACCTAGCCAGGCCCATCTCTGTGTGTGAGTGCGTGTATGAGACAGTGAGAACCACCTGTGCGTGTGTGTGTGTGTGTGAGTATGAGGCAGTGAGAACCACCGGTGGGTGTGTGTGTGTGTGTGTGTGTGCGCGCATGAGTGTGTGTGTGAGTGTGTGTGAGAGTGTGTGTGTGTGTGTGCGCATGAGTGTGTGTGTGTGAGTGTGTGTGAGAGTGTGTGTGTGTGTGTGCGCATGAGTGTGTGTGTGTGAGAGTGTGTGTGTGTGTGTCTGTGTGTGAGAGTGTGTGTGTGTGTGTGTGTGTGTGTGCGTGTGAGACAGAGCACTTGAATGCCACAAAAGGTTTTCAGTTCTGTCCTCATTAGCCATTTACAGCCAGAAAGTAGAACAGCGAGAGAAGCCCACCTCCACACTGAGTTACTCTGTCAGTAAAGTGTGTGTGTGTGTGTGTGTGACAGACCATTCTCTCTGGTCATTAGGACTGGGACCGTGGTGTCACACAGAGTTCAGATGTTTACCCAAAGGGTAACATGTTATTGGTACACAAATCAATACCCCCTGTAATGCTGTTCACTCAATCAAATAACACTCTCCCAACACAATCTACAGGGATTCTAACCTCACAGCACAATTAACGCACTAAAAACCAGCTCAAACCAAACAACGCAACGCAGTATTTGGGAAGGTTGAGTATCGGTATTTTTAGTTGGCTAGGTAAGCAGTGTTTGGATAGTTAACTCTGGTGACTTTTGCTCTGTTTGTTTGTTTGTTTGTTCAAAAAAAAAAAAATAAAATAAATAATAGCCCTTGTCCTTATCTTTGTTGTACAGGTAGCAGTTGAAATTGTACTTACCTCTAGGGTCTTTCAGCGAACTTATCCCTGGTTATGGGTATGCACTTTGTTGTACGTCGCTCTGGATAAGAGCGTCTGCCAAATGCCAATAATGTAATAATGTAATGTAATGTAATATTCCAGCTCTCCCTCTGTCAACTATAACCGACTTTACCGGCATTCTGATAATGAGCCTGCATCTACTGACCATGCAACAGGACAGAGAGTACAGATATTACACATGCAATATGTTAAATAATATATACTGACTGTCCGCTTCGTTTCACGGAGGCTTGTAGAGTTTGATGACAGACAGCACTCAGAGCGTTGTGCTAATGAGCAGGACACTCCTCCAGACATCTACCCCACAGTCATCTGCATGATTACATCCAAAGAGAAGGTAACTATTCCTCAGATTTAAGTCTGGTCTCGCTACACCGTGTATACCTGAATACTGTGGCTTTTTCCAGAAGAGGCAAATCGTGAAATCAGTGCAGCCCAACCTTTCTTACACCCAAATGAAACATCTTGATTTGGACAGAATCTGATTAACTCCCATCACTCCCAAAGCGCCTTTATGCTTCCCACTAAAGACTGGTTTTGAGAGGACCATTGATTTGTTGGTTTGTTAATGAGAATCTAATAGCTTTTCAGTGACACAGTGTAATTTAAAACGACAACACAAATCATGGCAAATTGATATTTATTTACACGGCATCAGTTGCTCCAGCGCTTTGTGAAAGAAATAATGTGCGGCTGAAATTGTATAAAGTAGACATGCCAATAATCTAAATTCATAGCCAATATATTTTAGGAATGTGTGTGTGTTTGTGCGTGTGTGTATGTGTGTGTGTGTGTGTGTGTGTGTGTGTGTGTGTGTAGTGCTGCCATGTGAAGCAGCAAACAGAGGGACAGAAAGTGGCCCAGGGTTTTGGGGATGAGTGTAACCTCAGGGTTTTGGGGATGAGTGTAACCTCAGGGTTTTGGGGATGAGTGTAACCTCAGGGTTTTGGGGATGAGTGTAACCTCAGGGTTTTGGGGATGAGTGTAACCTCAGGGTTTTGGGGATGAGTGTAACCTCAGGGTTTTGGGGATGAGTGTAACCTCAGACTGTGGCTCTCCTGTCCTCACTCCCTCTCTCTGCATTTCCAGGTCAATGACCTCACTTCCTCAACCAATCACAGCTCTACAGCCAAAAACACAGCACCTCCTCAACCAATCACAGCTCCACAGCTGACAGCCTGCAGCCCACACCACGCTGTGAGCCGGCGGAACAGAGGAACATTTGAAGATCAGAAGGGAGCAGAAACTTCAGACAACGGTCCATCTTTATTCTGCGCTGGCTGGGCCTCTCGTTCCTCGAACGAGGAAGCGGTTGAAAGTAACGGCATTACAAATTACGTTTGAGAGCTGATGTTCGCTGGACAGGGCTGCTCAGAGCAGCGAATCGATTCTGCGTCCAGGCTGGAGCCCGTCTGAGTGAACACACACAGCATTTAAACCACACACACCCTCTACTGAACACACACAGCATTTAAACCACACACACCCTCTACTGAACACACACAGCATTTAAACCACACACACCCTCTACTGAACACACACAGCATTTAAACCACACACACCCTCTACGGAACACACACAGCATTTAAACCACACACACACTCTACTGAACACACACAGCATTTAAACCACACACACCCTCTACTGAACACACACAGCATTTAAACCACACACACCCTCTACTGAACACACACAGCATTTAAACCACACACACCCTCTACTGAACACACACAGCATTTAAACCACACACACCCTCTACTGAACACACACAGCATTTAAACCACACACACCCTCTACTGAACACACACAGCATTTAAACCACACACACCCTCTACTGAACACACACAGCATTTAAACCACACACACCCTCTACTGAACACACACAGCATTTAAACCACACACACCCTCTACTGAACACACACAGCATTTAAACCACACACACACTCTACTGAACACACACAGCATTTAAACCACACACACCCTCTACTGAACACACACAGCATTTAAACCACACACACCCTCTACTGAACACACACAGCATTTAAACCACACACACCCTCTACTGAACACACACAGCATTTAAACCACACACACCCTCTACTGAACACACACAGCATTTAAACCACACACACCCTCTACTGAACACACACAGCATTTAAACCACACACACCCTCTACTGAACACACACAGCATTTAAACCACACACACACTCTACTGAACACACACAGCATTTAAACCACACACACCCTCTACTGAACACACACAGCATTTAAACCACACACACCCTCTACTGAACACACACAGCATTTAAACCACACACACCCTCTACTGAACACACACAGCATTTAAACCACGCACACACTCTACTGAACACACACAGCATTTAAACCACACACACCCTCTACTGAACACACACAGCATTTAAACCACACACACCCTCTACTGAACACACACAGCATTTAAACCACACACACCCTCTACTGAACACACACAGCATTTAAACCACGCACACCCTCTACTGAACACACACAGCATTTAAACCACACACACACTCTACTGAACACACACAGCATTTAAACCACACACACCCTCTACTGAACACACACAGCATTTAAACCACACACACCCTCTACGGAACACACACAGCATTTAAACCACACACACACTCTACTGAACACACACAGCATTTAAACCACACACACCCTCTACTGAACACACACAGCATTTAAACCACACACACCCTCTACTGAACACACACAGCATTTAAACCACACACACCCTCTACTGAACACACACAGCATTTAAACCACGCACACCCTCTACTGAACACACACAGCATTTAAACCACACACACCCTCTACTGAACACACACAGCATTTAAACCACACACACCCTCTACTGAACACACACAGCATTTAAACCACACACACCCTCTACGGAACACACACAGCATTTAAACCACACACACCCTCTACTGAACACACACAGCATTTAAACCACACACACCCTCTACTGAACACACACAGCATTTAAACCACACACACCCTCTACTGAACACACACAGCATTTAAACCACGCACACCCTCTACTGAACACACACAGCATTTAAACCACACACACCCTCTACTGAACACACACAGCATTTAAACCACACACACCCTCTACTGAACACACACAGCATTTAAACCACACACACACTCTACTGAACACACACAGCATTTAAACCACACACACCCTCTACTGAACACACACAGCATTTAAACCACACACACCCTCTACTGAACACACACAGCATTTAAACCACACACACCCTCTACTGAACACACACAGCATTTAAACCACGCACACCCTCTACTGAACACACACAGCATTTAAACCACACACACCCTCTACTGAACACACACAGCATTTAAACCACACACACACTCTACTGAACACACACAGCATTTAAACCACACACACACTCTACTGAACACACACAGCATATAAACCACACACACCCTCTAGTGAACCCACACAGCATATAAACCACACACACTCTCTATAGAACACACACAGCATTTAAACCACACACACCCTCTACTGAACACACACAGCATTTAAACCACGCACACCCTCTACTGAACACACACAGCATTTAAACCACACACACCCTCTACTGAACACACACAGCATTTAAACCACACACACACTCTACTAAACACACACAGCATTTAAACCACACACACACTCTACTGAACACACAGCATATAAACCACACACACACTCTAGTGAACCCACACAGCATATAAACCACACACACTCTCTATAGAACACACACACATGTGTATTTCAGGACACCAAATTGTGTGTGTGTATTGGGGTGACTATGTGTTTTGGGGTGTCTGTGTGTGTGCGTGCATGTGTGAATTGGGTGTTTCAGGGTGTCTGTGATTAAGTGTGTGTGTAGTGTGTAGTTTGTGTGTGTGTGTGTAGTGTGTGTATAGTGTATGTGTGTATGTAGTGTGTGTGTATAGTGCATGTATAGTGTAGTGTGTGTATAGTGTATGTGTGTGTGTGTGTATAGTGTGTGTATGTCAGGTGTAGGGTGTGTGTATAGTGTGTGTAGGGTGTGTGTATGTTGGGTTTAGGGTGTGTATAACGGCTGTATAGTGTGTTTAGGGTGTGTATAGTGTGTGTAGGGTGTGTGTATGTCGGGTGTACAGTGTGTGTGTATGTGTATAGTGTGTGTGTGTGTGTGTGTATGTTGTGTGTATAGTGTGTGTAGGGTGTGTGTATAGTGTATGTGTCTATAGTGTGTAAGGTGTGTGTATAGTGTGTGTGTGTATGTCGTGTGAATAGTGTGTATAGTGTGTATATAGTGTGTGTGTGTGTGTGTGTGTGTGTATGTCGGGTGTATAGTGTGTGTGTATAGTGTATGTAGGGTGTATAGTGTGTGTATAGTGTATGTCGGGTGTATAGTGTGTATAGTGTATGTAGGGTGTATAGTGTGTATAGTGTGTGTATAGCGTGTATAGGGTGTAACTCACGTGCTCCAGCTTGTCTCTCCTGCGCAGCCACACCCCAGAGGAGTAGTCCTGCTGATGCACGGTGCTGTAGACGGCCCCCCCCAGGGAGGAGGGCCGGGGGAAGGGTGCGCTGAGCTGGGCGGGCCCCCGCGGGCCCAGGCCCTCCAGGGGCCGG
>NC_083761.1:996700-1009200 GCF_963514075.1 Conger conger | reverse complement strand
ACAAAAATCTGTGGAATTCCTCCCCTCCTTTCTCCCAGGGCCAGACAGGGAGCACTGTACCTACTGTACACTATATTTATATAAAATAATCAATGTGCACATCTTTACTGACCTGAGCGCACTCCCTGAGGAGATAGAACAGGTCTGTGGTCAGACACTGGGTCTGAAACGATCTCTGTCTACGGTGTCAAACCCTGACACGAGCGTCGATACGCTGAACGATTCGAGCAGCTGGACACAAGCTGAACTCTCCAATTACAGTCAGATGGGCCGGTCTGCGCTGTGTTTAAATAAAACCTGCTTCAGAGCAATCCTGCTTCGTTTAGACTTCACCACCAAGCCAATTTGGAATTAAATTTCAATTAGGCACAAACTCTGTACAATAGAGTCAGAAAATGGCCTCCCTGCTGCTGGAGCCCCTCAGAGCGACGAGCCTGCGGCACAGAGACACACCTGCAGCACAGAGACACTCCTGCAGCACAGAGACACAGAGACACACCTGCAGCATAGAGACACAGAGACACGCCTGCAGCACAGAGACACAGAGACACACCTGCAGCACAGAGACACTCCTGCAGCACAGAGACACGCCTGCAGCACAGAGACACTCCTGCAGCACAGAGACACAGAGACACACCTGCAGCACAGAGACACAGAGACACAGACACGCCTGCAGCACAGAGACACTCCTGCAGCACAGAGACACAGAGACACACCTGCAGCACAGAGACACAGAGACACACCTGCAGCACAGAGACACAGAGACACACCTGCAGCACAGAGACACAGAGACACTCCTGCAGCACAGAGACACAGAGACACTCCTGCAGCACAGAGACACAGAGACACACCTGCAGCACAGAGACACAGAGACACTCCTGCAGCACAGAGACACAGAGACACACCTGCAGCACAGAGACACAGAGACACACCTGCAGCACAGAGACACAGAGACACTCCTGCAGCACAGAGACACAGAGACACTCCTGCAGCACAGAGACACAGAGACACTCCTGCAGCACAGAGACACAGAGACACACCAGCAGCACAGAGACACAGAGACACTCCTGCAGCACAGAGACACGCCTGCAGGAGGAGCGACACAGAATGAGAATATCCAGCACCCTGCCTGTTCTCACACACCCACACACCACACACCAGTCCTCACACATCCACACATCACACTCAAAGAGAGAGTTCAGTCTGGCCACATCAATACTAACCAGAGCCACATCAAAACGTAGCAAAACGTTTATTTAAACAGAAACAGTGGCCTGATGACCATCCTGACTGATACGGTTTGCTCATATGGCGTCTGAGAAGGTGGTCTCTGGTCTTTAAAGCACAGGCCGGCATCATTACCCCGACACACCCACCAAATGGGAGCAAAAATACCTCAAAGCCTGATGCCCCTGAATTTCTGCCAAGACTAGGAGCAAAAACAACTCATATTTACATCAAACACATTGTCAGACATCTGCAGTATTAGCAATTGGCAAAAGGTTTGCGATATCAATAATCTTAAGAAGACAAGAAGTCTAATTTGGTAAACACATGCAGAACGCCATCACCAGAACCCATGTACATCCAGTTACACGGCATTTAACAACCTGGGAATGAAAATGTAAATCTGAGTTGGTAAAACACCTCTCCAAACACACGAGTGATGTCAGAGATGCACTGGTGATGGGTAAGATCAGAGATCAATAAGTGATAGTGATTGATAAGGGACATCAGACATGCACTGGTCTTACCTCCATCTCTCCTGTTCCACCAGCAGCAGACAGACTGAGGAGAGATTTTGCCTTCAGCACCGCGACGCATCTCATTTTGAGACTTAATGAATCATGTGTCACTGCCTATAGGCACTACAGTCTAAAGACTAAAATGGAGGTTAATTAGCTCAGGTCATGCAGAAGATGTGGATACTCAAAAACTTAACTGTTTCATCTCAGATAAATAATGCCATATATATATATGGCATTATTTATCTGAGATGAAACAGTATATATATATATATAAATGTATCTATGCTGGGTGACCAGGTGCCTGTTTGTCCCGTCATGACATTCTGACAAAATCTGCTTGTATGTTCTCACTGGGCTATAGGACTGCCTGTATGTCTCACTGGGCTATAGGACTGCCTGTATGTCTCACTGGGCTATAGGACTGCCTGTCTGTTCTCAATGGGCTATAGGACTGCCTGTCTGTTCTCACTGAGCTATAGGACTGCCTGTCTGTTCTCACTGTCTGTTCTCACTGGGCTATAGGACTGCCTGTCTGTTCTCACTGGGCTATAGGACTGCCTGTCTGTTCTCACTGAGCTATAGGACTGCCTGTCTGTTCTCACTGGGCTATAGGACTGCCTGTCTGTTCTCACTGGGCTATAGGACTGCCTGTCTGTTCTCAATGGGCTATAGGACTGCCTGTCTGTTCTCACTGAGCTATAGGACTGCCTGTCTGTTCTCATTGCATTATGCAAACCGTCCCCCAGGGAACCGCCTCACTCCTCTATGGTCCTGTGTACCAGCCCACACTGCTCACAGCACAGTCTACAGAAACCTAAAATAAACCTGCTCCCTATGCAGGGCTGAGTATGTCCCATTCCCACCAATCACCTGCCTCCCCAGCCATGCCACACTGCTGATGCAGGAGTGTGAGGAACAGCCAATCACCTGCCTCCCCAGCCATGCCACACTGCTGATGCAGGAGCGTGAGGAACAGCCAATCACCTGCCTCCCCAGCCATGCCACACTGCTGATGCAGGAGCGTGAGGAACAGCCAATCACCTGCCTCCCCAGCCATGCCACACTGCTGATGCAGGAGTGTGAGGAACAGCCAATCACCAGCCTCCCCAGCCATGCCACACTGCTGGTGCAGGAGCGTGAGGAACAGCCAATCACCTGCCTCCCCAGCCATGCCACACTGCTGATGCAGGAGCGTGAGGAACAGCCAATCACCTGCCTCCCCAGCCATGCCACACTGCTGATGCAGGAGCGTGAGGAACAGCCAATCACCTGCCTCCCCAGCCATGCCACACTGCTGATGCAGGAGCGTGAGGAACAGCCAATCACCTGCCTCCCCAGCCATGCCACACTGCTGGTGCAGGAGCGTGAGGAACAGCCAATCACCTGCCTCCCCAGCCATGCCACACTGCTGATGCAGGAGCGTGAGGAACAGCCAATCACCTGCCTCCCCAGCCATGCCACACTGCTGGTGCAGGAGCGTGAGGAACAGCCAATCACCTGCCTCCCCAGCCATGCCACACTGCTGGTGCAGGAGCGTGAGGAACAGCCACGTGGCCTGCTGTCAGCCGCTCCTCTGCACAGCGTGCACACGGACACTGTGGGGCATTCTGGGGTTTGTAACGATGCAGATTTACATCCAGTCCTGACAGCACATCGCACATGTGAGCCGAAACAGGAGAAGGGAGTGTGCCCATGTTCAGCAGCCCATCCATCAGTGTTACTGCAGCGTGAGGCTGTGGAGCTCACAGACACTCAGCTCAGCTCAGAGAGCGTTACTGCAGACTGAGCTCACAGACACTCAGCTCAGCTCAGAGAGCGTTACTGCAGACTGAGCTCACAGACACTCAGCTCAGAGAGCGTTACTGCAGACTGAGCTCACAGACACTCAGCTCAGCTCAGAGAGCGTTACTGCAGACTGAGCTCACAGACACTCAGCTCAGAGAGCGTTACTGCAGACTGAGCTCATAGACACTCAGCTCAGCTCAGAGAGCGTTACTGCAGACTGAGCTCACAGACAGCTCAGAGAGCGTTACTGCAGACTGAGCTCACAGACACTCAGCTCAGAGAGCGTTACTGCAGACTGAGCTCACAGACAGCTCAGAGAGCGTTACTGCAGACTGAGCTCACAGACACTCAGCTCAGAGAGCGTTACTGCAGACTGAGCTCACAGACACTCAGCTCAGAGAGTGTTACTGCAGACTGAGCTCACAGACACTCAGCTCAGAGAGCGTTACTGCAGACTGAGCTCACAGACACTCAGCTCAGAGAGCGTTACTGCAGACTGAGCTCACAGACACTCAGCTCAGAGAGTGTTACTGCAGACTGAGCTCACAGACACTCAGCTCAGAGAGCGTTACTGCAGACTGAGCTCACAGACAGCTCAGAGAGCGTTACTGCAGACTGAGCTCACAGACAGCTCAGAGAGCGTTACTGCAGACTGAGCTCACAGACACTCAGCTCAGAGAGCGTTACTGCAGACTGAGCTCACAGACACTCAGCTCAGAGAGCGTTACTGCAGACTGAGCTCACAGACACTCAGCTCAGCTCAGAGAGCGTTACTGCAGACTGAGCTCACAGACAGCTCAGAGAGCGTTACTGCAGACTGAGCTCACAGACAGCTCAGAGAGCGTTACTGCAGACTGAGCTCACAGACACTCAGCTCAGAGAGCGTTACTGCAGACTGAGCTCACAGACACTCAGCTCAGAGAGCGTTACTGCAGACTGAGCTCACAGACACTCAGCTCAGCTCAGAGAGCGTTACTGCAGACTGAGCTCACAGACACTCAGCTCAGAGAGCGTTACTGCAGACTGAGCTCACAGACACTCAGCTCAGCTCAGAGAGCGTTACTGCAGACTGAGCTCACAGACACTCAGCTCAGAGAGCGTTACTGCAGACTGAGCTCATAGACACTCAGCTCAGCTCAGAGAGCGTTACTGCAGACTGAGCTCACAGACAGCTCAGAGAGCGTTACTGCAGACTGAGCTCACAGACACTCAGCTCAGAGAGCGTTACTGCAGACTGAGCTCACAGACAGCTCAGAGAGCGTTACTGCAGACTGAGCTCACAGACACTCAGCTCAGAGAGCGTTACTGCAGACTGAGCTCACAGACACTCAGCTCAGAGAGTGTTACTGCAGACTGAGCTCACAGACACTCAGCTCAGAGAGCGTTACTGCAGACTGAGCTCACAGACACTCAGCTCAGAGAGCGTTACTGCAGACTGAGCTCACAGACACTCAGCTCAGAGAGTGTTACTGCAGACTGAGCTCACAGACACTCAGCTCAGAGAGCGTTACTGCAGACTGAGCTCACAGACAGCTCAGAGAGCGTTACTGCAGACTGAGCTCACAGACAGCTCAGAGAGCGTTACTGCAGACTGAGCTCACAGACACTCAGCTCAGAGAGCGTTACTGCAGACTGAGCTCACAGACACTCAGCTCAGAGAGCGTTACTGCAGACTGAGCTCACAGACACTCAGCTCAGCTCAGAGAGCGTTACTGCAGACTGAGCTCACAGACAGCTCAGAGAGCGTTACTGCAGACTGAGCTCACAGACAGCTCAGAGAGCGTTACTGCAGACTGAGCTCACAGACACTCAGCTCAGAGAGCGTTACTGCAGACTGAGCTCACAGACACTCAGCTCAGAGAGCGTTACTGCAGACTGAGCTCACAGACACTCAGCTCAGCTCAGAGAGCGTTACTGCAGACTGAGCTCACAGACACTCAGCTCAGAGAGCGTTACTGCAGACTGAGCTCTGATCCTGTGAGGCTCCAGGTGAGCTCAGGTGAAGCGCAGCGAGCCGTGTTTTTACAGTCAGCCGGAGTCGGAATGCTTCCCGGCCTCGCCCGGAGTCTCTGGGGAATACCGCTCCGGCACGGCTCGCGCAATTAGGCCGAAAAATCAGAACGGACGGCATTCCTGAAAGCTTTTTCCTGCACCTGCAGGGGATCCTCTCAGCTTCCCGTCTCGAGTGGCTCAGCTGGAGGAGGCCGTGTGCAGCCCGGCTCCACCCAGGAGGGGGCAAATGGAGCAGAATATCTTTAGACGCTTAATTAACGGGGAGCCAAATCCCTCCAAGCCCCGTCTCTGAACTGAGAGTATTTGTTCAGAGGCCCTACTGCACACACACAGCAGGGCGGGAGGATCAGCAGCCATCTCCTCACACAGAGCAGGAGGAGGAGGAGGAGGAGGAGGAGGGAGATGAAGAACACCGCACGCCAGGAGCAGGAGAGGTGTGAGTTACAGACAGGGTGGAGGAGTTCTGACCCAGTGCTGAAAGGCCCTGAAACCCAAACCCATTCCTTCTGTGTACTGACTGCACCTCCACAGGGTCCAAAACCCTGGTCCTGGAGAGCCACAGGGTCTGCTGGGGTCCAAACCCCTGGTCCTGGAGAGCCACAGGGTCTGCTGGGGTTCAAAACCCTGGTCCTGGAGAGCCACAGGGTCTGCTGGGGTCCAAAACCCTGGTCCTGGAGAGCCACAGGGTCTGCTGGGGTCCAAAACCCTGGTCCTGGAGAGCCACAGGGTCTGCTGGGGTCCAAAACCCTGGTCCTGGAGAGCCACAGGGTCTGCTGGGGTCCAAAACCCTGGTCCTAGAGAGCCACAGCGTCTGCTGGGGTCCAAAACCCTGGTCCTGGAGAGCCACAGGGTCTGCTGGGGTCCCCAGCCCTGGTCCTGGAGAGCCACAGGGTGTGCTGGTTTGAGCTGGTAGCTGGTCAGCAAGCTATCAACTGTTTCAAAAACTAGCTTGGCTGTTTTTTTAAGCAGGGCAGTAAATTGAATGATAGTTCATTATTAAATCATTCAAAACAGGGCAAACCACGTGCTCAGGTAAAGTAGATTTAATATACTGACAAGAATGGTTCCAACTGAATCATCCTACTTCACACTCTGAAGAGTGATGTTGAAGTGGCGCCGTTGTCTCATGGGCTGAGTGCTACCAGACAGCAGGGCTCTTACAACCAACACCATTACACTGGAGGAAAGAAGCAGAACAAATTGGACACAAAGAAATCAAAGAGCCAGTCTGGCAGTATCAAATAATCTTAGTAAAAGTAGTAGATTTTGAATTCAGCAAAAGAAATAAATCTTTTTTTTTTTTTAAGTAGGCTATAATTTCTTCCGTTTTCGTAAAAACTTGGTGCGAGTCACATACGCGATTCATTTCAGCATACAGTGACATGGTGACAGTGTAATATTGTGGTGGTAAAGCTGTCGTTGTGTTTTAGCGTGTGAGATAGTCAAAAAGCGACCATAATCATAAACCACATTCCTCAGGAGAACCACTACCGTAATTGGCGGAGAGAAATCCACAAACGGCACGTTTCTCATTATATCGTCGTTTTATGCGGCATAGGATCTTGAATAATGCAAGAAGCGCACATCATACTTTTGAAGGTAAAACCTGTAATCTATAGGAACGCGGAATATGTGGGGATGACAGGTGCGCTAATGGCTGGTGCGAGGTAAACATATGGGAAATATACGGTTACGCTATAACTACTTCTGAAATGCCGATAGTGAAGGTCCTTGATCTCTGGAGAAAAGATCCATCGTCGGTTACCCTAGGCTTTTAGTAGTAGAGCTTTTCCGCTTTGTTGGAGTCGTTTAATTTGATTTTTGGGCTTTAACACAATTTGAGGAGAACTTACCCTCAATTAGCTGCACTAATGGCATGACAACGGGTCTAGTGGCGACCGCTTAAAGCTGAAGTAGACTACTGCGCAAACGCAGATCTGTCAAAACGGCGCAGGAGGTGACGCATGCGTGTACTTAACGGTTCAGATCTTCTTCGTGCACGTCGGATAATTGGCAAATTCCCTTCCCAATTATCTCAGGACACGGTACCTCCCGCAGGGCGTAAAACGCGCAGATGAAGTAGGTCTGCAGTTAATGAAGCGGCGAAATGTTATGGCACTCGTTCAGAACATATATTTTATGATACAGATTCATGAATGGTACACAATGGTACATCTTTGTTGTTTTATTATTATGAAGTACATTAAATTAGTACATTGAGTGTTATGAAGTACATTAACTCTGTTGTGCGTGAAAATCCCAGGAGATCAGTTTCCGAGATACTTCAACCACCCTGTCTGGCACCAACAATCATTCCATGGTCAAAGTCACTTAGATCACATTTCTTCCACATTCTGACATTTGGTCCACTGATCAACCACTGTAGTGTTTGCTGAGCACCTTGATTATCAGGTGTGTAACTGCTTGGTTTAGTTTTTCACCCTAATATGGCCCACCTGATTCTACTAATTAGCAAGCCAACACAGAGCTCTAGCTGTTGAATGAAGTGTCCTTTGATAGGGTTGGAATGAAGATGTACAGGACGGTACATAGATCTCCAGGGACAGGGTTGGCTACTGCTGATATAGACCCAGGCAAATTACCTTTACAGATGTGAGCAAAACAAGCTGGCAAGTACACAATATTTTCAGATAGATCTCTTTCAGTAACGTTACAGAACTGTCCAAGTGAAGCACGTTGAACAGACACAGGTGTGGCCTTCTCATGAGGTTAGACGTGAGGATATGTTTCACCTTAGAGAGTTTGATCACAGTTTAATCCAAGCAAGGAGCCCTGCAGTAACTCTCTGCATTATCACCGCGGTACACGGTGTACAAAATACAAAGCCAGATCGACCCGGCCGATGAATGGCTAGCTGGTTCCGAGCTAATTAACGGTAAGCTCCTCCTCGTTCCCAAGACGTCTTTGTTAAGCCGTCTTTGCTCTCAGATTGGTTATCAATAATGTGGATTAATCTCCAGCCCCGTGACAGTAATTGGTCTACAGTGCATCTCTGTGCTGTTATCTCATCTTGGGCCTTTTCCAAACACTGCAATAATGACACCTCTGGAGAGGAATCAGTGATGAGTGTGTGAGCTAGTCTCTCTCCCCCCCTCTCTTTCCTTCTCTCTCTCCCCCCCTTCTCTTTTATTTAGTCCCGTTCCGTGCTCCCTTTACAGCCTTGTGTGTGATGTTTTATTTCCCAACTGCCACTTCACTACCCGTAATTGGCCACCATTTTGGCTCCAGTCTTGACATAATCGACCACCATGTTGGCTCCAGTTTCCTCAGTCACAGAGAGAACGCCTGGCTGAACAGTGCAGACCCACGCAGGCCCAAGGCTTGTGTGAGGAATGATAATAGTGCTCTGTCAGGACCCAACCTTTTTGCTTTCGTCCAAAACAGGCCCCTTGCTAAATCTAGACAGACACTAGGGGGAGCCTTGCAGGTGTGTCAATGGAAATCGGCATGAAATTTTGTATGAGTAGTGTGCTAGTATGCAGTGTCAAACACAGCCATAGCCTTTAATGATTGTTACCATTTCCATTATACACTGCTCAAAATAATTAAGGGAACACTTAATCATCACAGTGTAACACCAAGTCAGTTAAACTTCAGGGATATCAATCTGTCCTTTGAGGAAGCACAAGTGATTGTGAATCAATTTCACCTGCTTTGGTGCAAATGAAAGTGACAACAGGTGCAATGGAGATTCACACAAGTTGGATCAGCCTCTGATTTTCGGTGTGATTTTGAATCCAGCCCTCAATGGGTTGATGGTTTCCTTTGACCATTGTTACGTAATTTTATCCTCAACAAATTATACAATGTACATCAGGAATGATTTTCAACTTGAATAAATCGTTCATCAAGATCTGATGTGTCCCTTAAGTGTTCCCTTAATGAGCAGCATTACGTTACCTGACTGCAGTGTCCCCTCTTCCAAACAGCAGACTCACGGCACACACTGAGACACCGCTGATCTCCTGCTCCTCTGTGCTGTGGGCTGCTCCGCTGATCTCCTGCTCCTCTGTGCTGTGGGCTGCTCTCCGGCCTGGAGTCAGACCAGCTCAGACACAGAACTGACTGTTTATTCACTTCAGTTCATCATGCTGAGATTTTACCCCATTAATGCTGCAGCTGATGTTTCACACAGTGCTGCAAATTAACAAATTAATTACCATTAATGAAGCATTAACTATGACAGGGCTGGAGGAATCAGCCTGAATCAACAAACCCACAAACCCCCAAACCCCCCAAACCCCCCTCCAGTGTGAGCAGAGCCGTGGAGCAGAAAGATACACGATGGACTCAGTTGGTCTAATTATTATTATATAAGTATTAGCAAAACTAATTTATTTGAACTCCCCCCAATTATAATCTTGTGTGAATTAATTACAGGCTGAGGTGGGGGAGGTACGCTGGACGGTTTTTTATTGAATTTAAATTTAGCAGAGCGACAGACCCCAGCCTTACACACAGACTAGAGAAGAGAGAGGGAGGGAGAGATGGAGAGGAACAGATGGAAAGGAGGGGGAGAAGGAGAGAGGGAGTGAGAGAGACAGAGGGAGAGAGAAACAGGCATTGATAACATAGATAATATTTCTTAAGTTTGAACTCAACAAAAGAAACTTTAAAAACTCAAACCATACTTCCCCCCTTTTTCCAAAGTAAGCACACCTTAACAAAATATACACATCACCCTGAAACCAGAAAGCTTTTGTTTTATTGAAAAGAGTCAAAAAGACCAAATAATTAATAACATAATGTATAACAACAAAAATAAAAAAATACATGTAAGAAAAATAAATAAAATAATAACCTTCATTAAAAAAAGTAAAATACTGATAAAATAAACGTGTAAACAATTTCAACAAATGACCAAACAGAAAACCGTAATGAGCAATTTATTTTGAAAAGATTAGTTTTTTCTCCTGTACACAGAGAAATACAACACTGTAGGTAGGTCATAGTGTACGAGATAGTGGGACAAATGAGGTCTGGAATCTGGTTCATAGCAAAGAATAACAAAGTGCTGTATAGTTTTGGTCAATTTTATTCCTACTTTGAGCAGTCTCCCACCCTGCTGTACACACCATAAGGTCTAAACAACCTCTAAACACCGTTACAATGTCCTGGCAGGCAGGCTGTAAGATATGGACGTGCATTATGGAAGCTGCCTCTCTCTCTCTCAGTTTTAACACTGGGCACTTAGTGACATCATACTATACACTTGGAAACCAAAGAGATACAATTTTTAAATAAAAAAACAACAAAACAAACAAAACCAAAAAAAAAAAAAAAAACAGCATTTATTTTTCCGGTACCTATTCTCACTATTGCTTAAGTCTCTCAGGGACACAGCACTGGAGTCTCAGTGACACAGAGCACTGGAGTCTCAGTGACACAGAGCACTGGAGTCTCAGGGACACAGCACTGGAGTCTCAGAGACACAGAGCACTGGAGTCTCAGTGACACAGAGCACTGGAGTCTCAGTGACACAGAGCACTGGAGTCTCAGGGACACAGCACTGGAGTCTCAGGGACACAGAGCACTGGAGTCTCAGGGACACAGAGCACTGGAGTCTCAGGGACACAGCACTGGAGTCTCAGGGACACAGAGCACTGGAGTCTCAGTGACACAGAGCACTGGAGTCTCAGGGACACAGCACTGGAGTCTCAGGGACACAGAGCACTGGAGTCTCAGGGACACAGAGCACTGGAGTCTCAGTGACACAGCACTGGAGTCTCAGTGACACAGAGCACTGGAGTCTCAGAGACAGAGCACTGGAGTCTCTCAGTGACACAGCACTGGAGTCTCAGAGAGACAGAGCACTGGAGTCTCAGGGACACAGAGCACTGGAGTCTCAGGGACACAGAGCACGGGAGTCTCAGGGACACAGAGCACTGGAGTCTCAGGGACACACAGCACTGGAGTCTCAGGGACACAGAGCACTGGAGTCTCTCAGGGACACACAGCACTGGAGTCTCAGGGACACAGAGCACTGGAGTCTCAGTGACACAGCACTGGAGTCTCAGTGACACAGAGCACTGGAGTCTCAGTGACACAGAGCACTGGAGTCTCAGTGACACAGCACTGGAGTCTCAGTGACACAGAGCACTGGAGTCTCAGAGACACAGAGCACTGGAGTCTCAGGGACACAGAGCACTGGAGTCTCAGAGACAGAGCACTGGAGTCTCTCAGTGACACAGCACTGGAGTCTCAGAGACACAGAGCACTGGAGTCTCAGGGACACAGAGCACTGGAGTCTCAGAGACACAGAGCACTGGAGTCTCAGAGACACAGAGCACTGGAGTCTCAGAGACACAGAGCACTGGAGTCTCAGTGACACAGAGCACTGGAGTCTCAGGGACACAGCGCACTGGAGTCTCAGTGACACAGAGCACTGGAGTCTCAGTGACACAGCGCACTGGAGTCTCAGGGACACAGAGCACTGGAGTCTCTCAGTGACACAGCACTGGAGTCTCAGAGACACAGAGCACTGGAGTCTCAGGGACACAGAGCACTGGAGTCTCAGGGACACAGCGCACTGGAGTCTCAGTGACACAGAGCACTGGAGTCTCAGGGACACAGAGCACTGGAGTCTCTCAGTGACACAGCACTGGAGTCTCAGAGACACAGAGCACTGGAGTCTCAGGGACACAGAGCACTGGAGTCTCAGGGACACAGCGCACTGGAGTCTCAGTGACACAGAGCACTGGAGTCTCAGGGACACAGCGCACTGGAGTCTCAGGGACACAGAGCACTGGAGTCTCAGTGACACAGAGCACTGGAGTCTCAGTGACACAGCGCACTGGAGTCTCAGGGACACAGAGCACTGGAGTCTTTCTGTCGACTGCAAACAGCTTCATATGGAAAGACCCACAACACAGGATTCTGCACCTCACTGTAACTAAAAAAAATCAGCAGGCTGTGTGTATGCGTGTCTGTGTG